>NW_006912908.1:49498-57834 GCF_000585565.1 Capronia epimyces CBS 606.96
GTTGTCTTCTTCGAGTTGTCTTCTTCGAGTTGTCTTCTTCGAGTTGTCTTCTTCGAGTTGTCTTCTTCGAGTTGGTAATGCCGGTTGTATTTTTACGTCTGGTCTCTGCCATTCAACGAGCCTGAAGGTCCTGGAGAACGAAGCCCTATGCAGCAACGCTGCCCATGCCACGAAACACATTGAAACAGCAGTCTCCGTTTCTTCGAACTGTAGCTAGCATTTGAGAATTCACATTCCAGCCAATGATTTCTATGTTGATATCAGCCCGGCTCAGCCATGATTTCCAGTCTCTAGCTCATCTCTCATTGCATGTTCCATAGCTCAGGGTTTGTGCCCATAGCTCAGTCAGCGCAGCCATATGTAGCCATCCATGCCGAGCATCAGCATGCTTCATCATGTTCTCCAAGCCCCGTTTCTTTTGTACATTCCCAGCAAGATTGATTCGTCCATAGCAAACTTTTGTATGCAGCACTGTCCATCTCTGCTTGCACAGCTCCATTTGCCAGCGCCCACCCCAGCCAAAGCAATTGCCATCATCCATAAGCATGTTTTCTCTGCCCCTGAACGCCGTTTCTACTCCTGAACGCCGTCATCTGCCTAGTATTCTTCCTCTCCGTGCTCTGGAATCGGACCCATCATGTGGCCGTGGCCACCGAACAGCGGAGAATTGTACTGATTGACAGGTCCCTGGCCGTACGGATTCATGTTATGAGCTGGCGAGGGGGGAAACATGCCGATTGGAAGCATGTTGCCCATCCCAGAATGACTCGGCGGGGTTGAGAACGGCCCGCCAGGGAGAGGGGTGAATGTCGGCATCGGGTAACCCTGGTTGTATCCGCCAGGAGGGGTCGTCATCTGCTGCATGGCGTACATGTCTGGATTGTTGTAGTTCATAGGCTGTCCAGAAAAGCCGGCGTCTATGTAGTTCCCTGGAGTATTCTGTCGAACTGGAGTGCCTGGGAAGTAGTATCCTGTGCGCTGAGGACGGCGAGCTGAATACTCCTTGGGCTCGATTCGAAGCTTGATTCCCCGCAAGGAACGCTGTTTAATGGTTAGCCGTTGCCTGCTCTTGTTTCACCAGCACTCGTCGACTTACTTCTGCATGGGACGCGTGATCAGCCTCTCGGGGGTTGCTGAACTCGACAAAGGCAAAGATATTGATACTCTCCTCGGCTAATATAGGTTAGGACAGCCTGGAAAATGATGTGTTCATCGTATAAGGGGTCTTACCGAAGCTCTTCTTGATCACATTGACCTGGATGATGCTGCCGTAGTCCTTGAACAACTCCTCCAGTTCTTGACGAGTCGTGCCCTCTGGCAGATTGCCAACGTAGATGGACTTCTGGTCGACAGCAGAACGAGGAGTAGAGAAGCCACGAACAACAGGGGACCCTGTTGGACCAGTTCTCATCCGTGGCTCCACACAGGGTGCCATGTACAGGTTATAGCCCCCTGCATGGTTGTTGAAACACTGTTTCCTCCGTCAGACAAGCCAATTTATGCATTACAAGGGGCTGGAGACTCACACGAAGCGCATCACGGCAATCCAGGTAGTATGCGAACTTGATGTACATTCCTGGAGCCATGTTGTATCGGGCACGATCGACAGTGTTGGTATTGACACACATCTCAATCGGACCATATTTCCCAAGCAATTGGCGAGCCTCGGCCTCTGTAGGCATTGCGCCATCTTGCCTGCTCAAAATGACAGCTCCTGATCGCTTGTTAGTATACAGTAGAGAAAAATGAAGCGAGTTGAGCTTACGTTCGGCTTTGGCACGCTCAATGCGGATCCTACGGCCATCTATCATCATGTCGGAGGCAGCATTGACTGCAACATTCGCATCGTCGACACGCTAGGCCCACAATTAGAAGGGTAAAGCCGTATATTTCGTGGTATACATACCTCGAACTGCACAAACGCAAAAGGATGACGGTTCTTGTCCAGGCGCACCTTGATATGGCAGCGACCATACCTATCGAAGGCTTGATGACAAGCGAGCTCTAGCTGCTCCCCAGAGCGTTGGTTTGAGAGGCTGTATCGTATCAGTATGACAGGCTTCCGTAGTATTCTCCAGACGTACTTGGCTACAAAGATCAGAGCATCAGGGGGATACAACCCCTGGGCGTTGATAGCATTCGGGAGCTGCGAGACTCGATCTGGTCTCGGGGCGAAGCCGTTGTAGGCCAGCTGACTGCGAACGGTGCCCTCAACGCGAGGAGCAAGAGCAAGAGGGGCAGGGGCAACAGGAACAACCTCTTCGTGAGGCTCAGCAGTTGTAGAGGCGCCAAAAACGTCGTCTTCCTTGGCCGGCTCCAACTTCGCAGATTCCACGACGTTGGTAGGGGTTTTGACAGCAGCAAGGGCAGGAGGAGAAGCTTTGCTCGCATCTATACACAGGAATACGGTCAGTAATCAAGTATAAAGCTGGAAATACCGTTCAAAGCGGCGTTGTAGAGGCGTGTTTTGCCAGAGAATACACGGTTTGTGATGGAAAACGATCAATACAAGCCTTTCCGGTGGTATTGTATACGTTTGGATGGTCTATAAGCACTTACCAGGGTCGATCTGGGCGTTTCCAGCGTCGTTTGCGATCTCTAGATCGCCTACAGCCTCAGAAACGCTCTCGATCTCGGCCGTTGAGGAGGTTTCTGGTGGTGTAGAAGCAGCAGCACGCGTCAACTTGGGCAGCAACGGCAATGCTGGCATGATGACCCGTCTAGGAGGCGATTTGCTGGAGGAAGCGAGGCGAGAGGACATTGTGGAGGCTCAAATTGACTGTTCTAGGGTGTTTTGCAAGTCAGAATTCATCTAGAAGCAGCTTTAGAGCCCATAGAAAGCTATACATACCTTTGTATAGCCACAGCAGCACACTTAAATAGAAAAGAATGGCCGGTTCAGCTAACAAAGCAAACGGGCGGAAATGGGTGATAAGGAAAGTGAGGCGAGCGGAAAGCGGAAGTAAGGTGAGCGGAGTCACAAGGGCGGAACCCTAAATACTTGGCGTTCGCCCGCGTCACAACGAGTGACTTGCGATGTCGCCTTTCGCAGCCTGTTTTTCGCGCCATAAAATACACCAGGCGGCCACTATGGCCAACATTCACCAGTTTGATTTTCCCTTCTTTGTCTATAGTAGGCACCGCGTTGTTATAGTGAATCAACTCACCTCTCTTTACTAGGGATCCCTCTAGGCCTATGTTCAGCTAATGGTGCTATTAGACAGGGTAGGCGTCTTCTTTCTATAAAGGACGTTATAGTGAATACTTAGGGTTAGGGTTAGGGTCCGCCTCCGCTCTAATCTCGACTAGTCCTATTTCGGTAAGGCGCCCGTGCCGTGACTATGACGCTATGGCTATATTTTTCTGCGTTGATCCCGGCGTGCTACAGGTGCCTTCATAATGTCACCCACACCATGGCATTAGTCAAGGCCGATCTTGGTGAGGTACTGCCTCTGGTAGCCTCAGGCAAGGTGCGAGAACTGTATGATGTTGACTCGAAAACCCTCCTCTTTGTTGCTACCGACAGGATATCAGCCTATGATGTGATCATGCAGAATGTTCGTCTCGCTCTCCTCCAACCACTCCCACTCCCCATGGATCCCTAATTAATGTCTGTCGTGTAGGGGATCCCGGACAAAGGGCTCATTCTCACCCTCATCACGGCGCACTGGTTTCGATATCTACAGAAATCCATTCCGGACCTCAAGACTCATTTCATTTCCCTCGACCTGCCTCCCGCCGTTCCCCAAACCCTCGTTCCGCGGCTCAAAGGCCGGAGCATGCTTGTGCGCAAACTCAAGGTCTTCCCTGTCGAAGCTATTGTCAGGGGCTACATCACAGGGTCAGCATGGTCCTCGTACAAGAAGACCGGCGAAGTCAATGGGAAGAAGATGCCCCAGGGCCTACAAGAGTCACAGGAGCTGCCTGAGCCAATCTACACTCCAAGCACGAAAGCCGAACTAGGACAACACGACGAGAACATCTCCACCGAGCAAGCTGCGCAGATTGTCGGCGACAAGTACGCAAAACGCATCGAGGAATTGTCGCTCAAAATCTACACGACCGCACGAGACTACGCGAAGGAGAACGGGGTGATCATCGCAGATACCAAGTTCGAATTTGGCTTGGATGAGGTCACCGATGAGGTCGTGCTTATCGACGAAGTCCTCACTCCAGACAGCTCGAGATTCTGGTCCAAGGAGAAATACCAGGTTGGACAAGGCCAGGATAGTTTCGACAAGCAATTTCTGCGAGACTGGTTGACCCAGAATGGGTTAAAGGGCAAGGACGGTGTGACGATGCCGCAGGATGTGGTCGAGGCCACTCGCGCAAAATACTTGGAGGCATTCAAGATTCTGACGGGTAAAACATTGGAGCAGACGCTACAAGAATTGAAGTGATAGACAGTTTTCGGACATCATTTTTGTGCCTCGAGCCTCAATCCAACGCCGAACCTGACCCTTCCCTCGCTGCTTCACCGCTATATTTGTTCATCTGACGGCCGATTTGTCATTCGTGCCGACCTTACCGAAATGCGGCACTCTTTCTCTGAACCGTCTCTTCTCCTGTGGCAAATTCCTCTTCTCCTCGAGCTTCTGTGCTAGCTTCTCTTCCGTCACTTCGCTCAGTCTCGCACTCCCCTGGTCACCTTCCTCCCAGCCGGTTCTACCATCCACTTGACCCCGTTCGTTCAAATTCGTGGCCCACACTGCAGCAATGCTGAGGGCAAACGGGCCCGGTTGTCTGTCAAGAAGCCCGATGCCAACGCTCTTCACCTTCCGACGCAGCATTTCCGATTGCGGCTCAGTGACAATGCCGTGGTTTGTTCGAACGAACTCGTGCAATCTAATCCGGACAGTCTCCCATTGGCCTGGATCCTCTGGTCCTTCTGCGCCATTGTGATATTTGGTATACAACCGGTGTTGGTGAAGATCCGATTCCACAATCGAATCTGTCTGTATGTTCACAACGTATTTCCTTCCGTCGCTCTTCACTCGTAATGCCAGATACATATAGGAGTCGACGTCCCAGAAAAGCTCGCCGAAGAGCGACCGTCCTCGATCCTTGTTTCGCCACGCTGCGTAGCCCGTTCTTTGCACGTCTGGTCGGTTCGCAGGCAACTTGGTGGAGATGTTGCCGTGGAACAGTATATGCGCTGGTGTCGGGGGATGTGAGGATGGATCAACCGGCTTTTGTGTGAGAGTTGCAGTAGAGAAGCCGCCCACCGACTCGTCGGTCATGGTCTTTAGCGATGTGATGGTTTCGGGGTCGGCGAAATCGAAGATCGGGTATGGAGCAGTAGGGAGTTGAAGGCCCTCCAGATTGAGAGCTGCGAGACACAGTGTCAGTCTCTAGAAATTCTGCCGCTCATCATGGGCCTCTGGAATCCAGCTCCTGTGTGATCACATACCAAACTTGGTGGCTCGCTGAAGTTCTTTACTCGTCTTCTGCCAGAAGCCGGGCGCATAGCGCCTCATGGTGGGGATGAACAACATAACGAGTCGTCGGTTCAGAGAGAGGCTATTATTCGTAGGAATGTTTCACCCATGGCGGCTTGTGCTTCTGAACATCTTCTGCTTCATATTGGCGTCGCCCGTCCGCATCGCAGGTGTCGAAGTGCAATCGCCACGACTCGCCAGTTGACGTCTTTGGTTAAAACTGGCCCGGGCTCACGTGCCACTCACCCCGATCGTGCCGCTTTTATAACCACTCACCCTCCCTCACCTTCGCGCTCACTCATCCTCCTCCAGAATGCGACACTCCTCGAGCAGCTGTCCCGCCATCCACCGTCATCATGGCCCTGTCACGACGGTCTCCTGGGACCTCGTCGCTGCCACCACCGCCATGGCCGGGCTGCGCCAGCAGGAGGCCGCGGCGACGAACTGCTCCTGGCTCGTGCCCGAGCAAAGGGCTACTAGAGAGGAGCACACAGGGCTGCCGACGAGGTGTGGCCGAGGCAAACATGTCCCGTCGACGATGAACAATCGGGATGGTTTCCTCTGATGCTATGTCCTGTAAAGAACCCTTTCACAGTAAGAACCCTTGCGGACCTCCGCCCTGGTCTGCTATTACTGTAGCACCGCGCGAACCTCTTCGCCAGGAACTACAGCCAGAGTACTCCAATGTTTCTGGCTGTCTCATATGCCCAATTGTCCATGGCAAGACTACTCCTCCGGCACAACCGGCAACAACTAGATTGTGAGGGGCCCAAATGCTTCACTGCACTGCACAAGGCTGTTGAGCAAGGCAACGAAAAGCTGGTGACGGCCCCGTACCAAGATGGCATCTAGGCACTATGCGAGAGGAACACGCCCAGAAAGGTCTCTCCCCTCCCGATGAAGAGGCGGTCCGTCATCGAGTCCTAGGGCCGGGTGTACCTGCACACGACCTCGCAACTGTCAAAGATTTTCGTCGCTTCTACGCCGCTTCAAGTACGGCGCTCCTCAATGAGGAAGATCAACTGACTGCCGAGTCCCTCAACGCGGCAGCGGAAAGGTTCCTCGCCGGCTTCCCTCGTGTTACCGGAACGAGATGGACAACTACGATCGAAGTGAAGTATTCAACGTAAGATTGACTCAACCTTGTAGATCACGTTCTTCGGGATAGAGGGCTAACTTGTCTCCTCAGTAGGTTCGTCGGACATTGACCGAGGAGACCATTATGGTGAATAAGCACCCTGCGAAACATCTATTCAGCGACCGTGATCTCGGTCATTCTTTCAACACACTTTGGACCAAAGATGACCTGATCTTTATCCCGGAGCGGTACCGCATCCAGACCACCTTGACTTACACGGGCGCCCGGCTTGGCACATTCTTCTCTCCAGTACAGGGTACGACCGTGAGTTATCGTTTCGTGCATGCTTGACCTGACTTCATTAGGGCATTACGGTTGTCATACAGCGTGTGACTGGCCGAAGGTGGAGGCTCATCTACAGACTCGACCAGCGGTGGGTGAAAAACAATCGCGATCCTGAGAATATCGTGTAGGTCATTCCTTTCCACCTCCTTCATTCTTTCCTCGAGCGCTAATAACGACGCTCTTTTCAGCTTTAGTGCCGCGGTAAAGGACCATTCACGGCTTTTCTACAACAACGCCGGTTTTCTCCTCGATTTGGCCATCGCCGATGGCGCTCACTTTAGATACGAGACTCTCGAGGACGTACGATCGCAGGAAATCCCCGCGGGTCAGGATGAGCTTGTCCTTCAATTCATGGACACGGCTTTACAGCGGCCTATTCTTCGCAAATACACGAAAACCAGCAGCGTTATCGACGAGCCATGCCCCAAAGTGCTTTCGAGAGAATCTTCAAGACTACGCAGATTAATGCTGGCTACCTGCCTGGCTTGACAATCCGCGCGATACGGCTGGAACTTGCGGACGACGTTGACTGTGAGTTGGTACCGGTTGTGAGCACAAGCTGCCGAGGAGTTTGGCGACTTTGACAGATCTGCCAGTCGTGTTGACATGAGCCGATCGTCGACCTCTATCTACTGATTCGTCCTCCTCGTAGAACGGTACACCCCTGTGCAACGCTCTCACTACGCCAGTACTAGGAGCGCTAAGTTCGAGAACGCCGAGATTGGAAAATCCTAACCCGAGAGAGGGAGGTCGCAGGTCGAAGACCGGTTTCATCCAATGCATCTGCCTACTGATCCCGGAACAAGGTCGCCTCATCCAGAGGATGGCTGTACCGGCCCTGGAGCCAGATGAAATGTGGGAGGCCCTACAGGATCTCCCCGCTCTCTGCGTGCAAGATCTCACCGTCCTCCACCTCCCCAAGTCGCGTGCTGTTGACGGCACTTGTCCCGTCAAGTGCTGCCAGCGCCGAATGGACAGGTGAAGGACTCCCACACCCGTCAAAGGAGCAAGCCGGGGTGAAGGTAAGGAGAGGAAAGGAGAGGAAAGGGGAGGACAGGAAGGCCAGAACCTCGAGCGGAGAGGGGTCAGACGGGAATCAAGAGTGGAAAGGTAACGAAGACCAAGAAGGCTAAAAAGGCAAGGATGAAACCATATAGATTTGGCAGAAGGACATGCAGTATGCAGTACTGGTTTCTGTCTCAGGTTATAAGAGCAGCCCCCTACCTCTTGCCCTCTTGCCCTCTTGCCCTCCACCTTGTCCGAAACCAAGTCTTCCTTTTCCAACGACATGGCCATTCGACTTGCCATTGACGAACCTGTAAGAAGGCCGGAACAGTTAGGTTCTCCGTCCCGCCTCTTTCTCTCTGTTTTCGGTCCAGAGTATGAGATGATCACAGAGAATTGAGATGATCACAGAGAATTGAGATGATCACAGAGAATTGAGATGATCACAGAGAATTGAGATGATCACAGAG
>NW_006912908.1:57844-242605 GCF_000585565.1 Capronia epimyces CBS 606.96
TGAGATGATCACAGAGAATTGAGATGATCACAGAGAATTGAGATGATCACAGAGAATTGAGATGATCACAGAGAATTGAGATGATCACAGAGTATGAGATGATCACAGAGAGTTGAGATGGTCACAGAGAGTTGAGATGGTCACAGAGAACTGCTTGATGCACATTCTCGCGTTGCAAGCCTAGCCTAGCCCAATTCCTCCGAGGTACAGTATGCTAGCGACGGTAGAAGTGGACAGCGAGGTCATTGAGAGCCTTCTGTGTGCCATGTGCCATATGCTCCGACATGAGTGTGCAGGCTTTCCCTCAAGATACAAGATACACCGACTTTCTGCAGACATGGTTGCTACTGCTGTTTTCCATGGCTTTCGCTCGACCAAGACCGATTACTCTCCTGACCTTTACGAGATATGAAACGAAGGGTCCGAGAATCGCTGGGCCAAGTCCGTAACCCTCCTGGCCTTTACTGCGGTACCTTTTCGCCGAGATATCAAACGAAGGGTCCGAGAATCGGAGGCGCGGGTAGCAACGGAGGGCGGGGATGTTGGATGGTGTCAGTGCTAGGTCTTACGCCACTCTTTCTGGCAGCACAAAGAAAGGCGGATGATCTATACAGTGGAAGCTTCAGTGATGCCGGACGTCACGCCAACGGATCACTTCCAACGAGTGTAGGCATCTCGTTGTGAGGCAGTTTAGCGTGAAGTACGAGTCACTCGATGGCATTGAGACTACTCCTCCCACGAGCACGTTTGTTTTCAGCTCGACCAGCAACTCGACCAGGGGCCCTATCAGGAGCCTTAAAAGCCCTAGGAGCCCTAGGAGCTCTATCAGCCACGCGGAAGCTGGTATTGCAACAACCGATACGACGGACGGTGGCGCCAACGGCCATGGATATCCATCCCACATCGACGTGGCCGGCCTCTGTCGACGAACATATCAAGCCCATGCTGGACTCATCGGCCCTGATTATCATCGACACACAGAACGATTTTGTCGACGGGGGAGCGAGTCCGATTGCAGGAACATCGGCGATTGTTCCAGCTTTACGCTCCCTCCAAGCGGCGTTTCGAGCAGCTGGCCGGCCCATCGTTCATGTGGTTCGCATCTATCGTGGTGATGGTGAGGATGTGGACCGCGTGCGGCGCGGCGCCATTGCTTCAGGCACCAGAATCGTGGCTCCGGACACAGACGGAGCTCAAGTCGTCCCCGGCCTCAGTCGAGACTGGCGCTTGAAGCCTTCGGCGCGTTCCCTGCTGAACGGAGACATTGTCGAGGTCAATGATGCCGAATTTGTCATGTGGAAGCCGAGGTGGAGTGCCTTTCATCGCACGCGTTTGCACGACTTCCTCCAGGGGTTGGGCATCACGACCGTCGTGATTGCGGGATGTAATTTCCCCAACTGCCCTCGCGCCACGATCTTCGACAGCAGTTCTGGAGACTATCGCGTGCTGGTGCCGTCGGACGCTCTCTCCAACATCAGCGGTTCGCATCTCGAAGAGCTGGGGAGGATTGGTGTTTTGCATGCCATTACCGGCCGCATCATCGACGAACTTGGATTGACGACTTCCAGCCCTGGACCCTGAATCCGAATCCTTCATGGTCAAGACACCACTGTCACCTGCGGCGACTCTGCTTTTCGACTGGATAAGGCTGGGCGAAGCACCAAATAACTGAATCAGGCTGGGTGACGCACCAAAGGACGAAGTGAAGAAAAGAAACCGCAACAGTTGACCTGACGGAATCGCAATCGCAATCGCGGCTCGACCGGTGTCAAGTTTCAAAGCTGGTAGAAGTGGAATCACTTTGACATTGTTCCAATCGAAGTCTTCGACCCTTGGTATCATAAGCAGTTGCGCTGCGCTTTTCTTGATATACTCAGTACATTCATGTAATCCCTAGGGCCATGCATGGAGTCATCGACAGTTTGACCAGGTTTCAATAACATCTGTCGCGGTCCAACCAAAGAATTGGATCCTGAATAGGCCACGAACAATTCGTCGTACTGTGGCTGGCAGGATAGTGTCTTGAGAACTACTAGTCAGGCCGGACACTAAGAATGTCCTACAGTCACACTTGCTCGACAAGCAAACTGGTTCTCCGAGTCGGGGCCTGTTGACGCGCTTGATCCTGAGAAGTAATGGGTATAGCTGCTCGAGTTACTCTCGGACACCCGAGGCGTTATGGTGACCGTACCCCTAGGTTTTGACCTCAAGCCTAAGCCCTTAGGGGGGCCCGATGACACCTCGTCGTGGGCACTGTCCGATTTCGGTTTCAAGGTGATGCGCGATACGATGCCCCGATGACACCTCGTCATGGGCACTGTCCGGTTTCAGGGTGTTGAATGTCAGACGTCCAAAAACTCCCCTAGGCGACGCAAGCCCTGCAAGTCGCCTTCAACAGTCTCGGCCAAATGCTTGTCAACCCAACCGTCGGTCGAGCTGCCTCCAAAATCGACCAGCCAAGCATGAGCGGCTTTGTCGATCAGAACGTTTTCTGGTTTCACGTCTCCCCAGACAATGCCACTCTGGTGCAGTCGGGCCAAATCCTGGGCTATTTGACACTTTCACTGTTGGCGTTGGGCGGAGGGAGCATCATCTATGTTGAACTGATATAGATTCGTGCCATCGACAAATTCCTCCAGAATTCCTAGAATTTGACCTCCACCTCCTGATGTTGCGAGACCAAGAAGTCGTGGAACATGTAGGCGAGAGGGGTCACCTGGCTCCCATGTCTCGGATATTTGCCGGAGGACATTGATTTCTCGTTTGAGCTGGTCTTCGTTGCCATAAGTTGCTGACTTGAAAACACACACTTGGCCGTTTGTGGAGATTTTCACTTTGAGGATTTGCCTCATGAATAGATCCTCCATGACCTCGATTTCAACCGAAGGAAGTTCCGGGACAGATCCGGGCTCCAAGTCCACTGTCAAGTGTACAGGGTCGAGCATGCTGGCAATCTCGGAGACGTCCTCGACTCTCACGGCTTGCAAGGTTCCTTTCACGCTGTGTAGTTGCAGATAGAAAGTCGGGGGGTACAGAAAGTCCTCAAGAGACAGAGACGTTTGCTTGCTGTTTGGCTGCTGACCCGATGTCGCAAGCGTAATTAGCGTCTGCTTGCAGGCCGAGATGGCAAGGTCTTCGACATCCTCCAGACATCGAACGAACGTCATTGGATCGGGATCGTCGTTGGCCTCCTCGATCTTCTGAAGCAAGTCGGCCACAACATGGTCATGGTCATCTTCGCGGGTCTCTGGTTTCGTCATCATGAGGATGAATCGCCGGTGCTCGTAGAACAGAACCAGTTCATCACTATCTGGTCCAGTAAACACCTTGCCCACTTCGAATTCGTCGGTGTCGACCTCCAGAGGGCCCATGTCTGGAAACTGAACAAAGGTCTCGGCGAATTGCACCAAGTAGTGAGTGGTTCAGGAGAGTCTTATTCCATGTACTAGTATCTCAATGTGATATGAATACATGTATGACTGCCTGCGGCGGAGGAGGAAGGAAACCTACATGTTCTCCGTACATATGTAAGGTATTTGAGCGGTGACCGCGCCAAGCTTCTACGTGTTTACAGTACCAGCCACCTGCCAGCCTTACCGTTCACGTTCCCCTTTGATTCTCTCAGTCTCCTTGATTTCCCTTTCTCTTCGGAGAACCAGTTTTGCTTGTCGAGCAAGTGTAGCTGTATGGAGTCATTGTGGACAACCTCAGTATCCGGCCTGACTAGCAGTTCTCGTTCTCAAGATACTCTCCTGCCAGCCACAGTACGACGAATTGGTCTGTTCGTGGCCCATTCAGGATCTCACTTCTCTCCAGATGCCCACTGGATCAGAAATTCGTCCTGGAAAAGCTCCTCCGCAGATGGCCTCTCTTCAGGGAGCCAGCGCAAAATCTTACGGACGAGAGCCATGAGCAGCTCCTTATCCTTCCCCTCTAGACGCCTCTCGCGTGTCTCGAGGCTTTGATCGGGGATTGGTGTCTGGGCGATCCAGTTACCTTCGATCGTCAACGAAGCCATATCAATGAGACATGAGACATATATTCTACTGTCTCTATCGTAGGGCTGACTCACCTTCAGAGTCCCAGTACCGACTGCATATATCACTTCGTTCCAGAAACCTTCTTGGAGGAGGTCCCATGAGGGACACCATCTCGGCAAGATGTAACTCATCATCAAGATAACCGTCCTTCACTGCACGGAAGAGACGGCCCCCTTCGAACAAGTCCCATATCTAAATCTGTTGCGTTAGGGAAGATACACGGAAAATATTAGAGCGCCGCTCTACTTACCATTACTCCCACCGACCATATATCGATCTTCGAGTCCCATTCCATGCCGACAAGTATCTCGGGCGCTCGATAAAACCCAGGCATAACATCGCCGGAGTGCTTCTGCCCCGGCTCTCCTAAGCGAGCAGCACCGAAGTCGGAAATGACAGGCTCGCCGTGGGTAATTGGCATAGTGTAAGATAGGTGGATGACTCGATCCGCCAGAACCTTGCGCGGAGACGGGTTCTCTAGTTCCGCTTGCTCAACTTTTGAGAGCGCGGCAGTATCTTTGATCCCGAGAAGGATATTATTTGGCGATATATCTAGGATATTAGCTAGCAGGTCATCCGATGTACCAAACACAAGGATAAACCTGTATGCACCAGGCCTGCTTGGTGCAGGAAATCCAAGCCCAGCAAAATCAGAAGCAAGCTCTGTTGTAAGAGATCCTTGCTTAAAGCCTTCTTCGGGAGTAGATTTCGAAAATCGGTGTAGGTCAAGCCAAGTGGGGTAAAGAGCAGACATCGATGAGACCCATGAGGCCCTCTGATCTGAAAGTCGTTGAGAACCACACGCAGTCTTGCCGCGCCAGGATGGTCTGCATCGATTGATTTGATATGGCGGGAGATGGCGAGCTCATTGGTAGCATCTTCTCCAGTGATGCAGACCTTGAGCGTGAGAAGGACAGTTTCCCTGGAGAGTAGATAGCCTCCCCGTAAGCAAGACACCGCGGAGACACGAGGGTAAACGAAGAGGATGCGGAACAGTTTGAAGACATACTTGAGATCCCGGCAGAGCCAGACGGTAGAAGTTATGCCAAAGCCGAGCTTGGCAACGACTCGATATCTGGAGTCGAAGACGTCGCCGAGCTGCACAGGGTAGAATCTTTCGGCCTTGTAGTTAGGGACTGTCTCCTCTTCTATCTTCTCGTGCAATGGAAGCACCTCCACCCCTTCTCTTGGAAAGGTGCGGGCCTGGCTAGGCAACGTCCTAGCCGAGGTGGCCATCTGCAACCGACATCGCATCGAGGTCTTGTGAGGACAAAGGCCAGACAAATTCCAACGTGTTGTGATTGAGAATTGTGAGCATCGTCGTGTCCTGGTAATGAACAGAACAGCCGACTGTGCCGCTCTCATTGTGTCGCTCTCATTACTTGTTAAACGAGAGAGAGGGTGGGAATGAGGAGAGACAAGTTTCCGATCGAGTTCTCAATGTCCGTGAGCAGTGTTCAATGGGTCAGCAGGGCCAGTCATCCACGGCCATTGCGAACTCTGCAAAGCCGCGGGCATGTTGTGCCAGAGGACTGGAAGTCCTCTAGGACCAACTAGGGAAGATGAGATGTATTCTGCTATAAGGCTGGAGGACTAACTAACAGCTTGAATAACATTCGAGAGGGAGCAAACGATGTCACGAGCATAGGGCGGCGTCACCCTGAGCCGGATCCGGGTGCCCTCGATGCCGTTTTTATAGCCAATCACATCGCGCCATCGTTACTAGAAGCGCGTACTCCGTCCTACACCTCTAAACACGACAACTTGCTCTGCTTGCGATGAAGGTAAATGGCCCTCAACGCGATGCAAATCGCTAGCCCAGGCGAACAACTACCATTGCCGGCTTGGATTCCCGTCCCCGTTCTCGCTGGTTGAACCAATGCTATCAACAAGATGAGTCGCTATTTGACCCCGGCCAAAGTCACATTGCTGGTTGTGGCTCTCCTCTACGCGGAAGATGTAGTCCCAACATCTGAAGCCAGATCAGTCCTGGCCTTCCTCGTCAGCCAGATCATCCCTGCAAATAAAGCGTCTGCATCGACAAATACAAGCACTGAAACTGAGCATGCACTGCCAATATCAGTCTTCGAAGCGACGCTCTCTCCCCACCCCTCAGCGAGACCTGGACGCTCTTTGTATGACCTCCTGTTAAAGAGACTATGGACCATCGACTGTTTTCATGCTCTTGAGGCATTCATCACCAATCTTCCTTGTCTCCTCACCAAGACACGGGACGAAATTCTTCACGAGCGGGAAACCGGAGAAGAATCGGAGCAACTCCATGGCCACATTTTACGAACCTCTACTCTGGGCGCTTTCATTCGTCGTTGTCATCTGGAGTACACGAGACTTCAATTCCAGGATAGCATCGCTCTTTGGCAGGATTTCATTTCCTACCGGTTGCCGACCCGGCAAGCCTACGAAAAGAAGAGCAGGTCTGATGGAGGGGGTGGGCTCGACATCAATCTGGCCCGTCTTCGCATCGATACGTCACATCCTCTTGCGCAATTGATGTACGGGCGACTAGTTGAGGAACAGCAAAAGGACCACGGAGCTTTTAGCGTGTACGACATTGAGAAACTGATGGAATTCCAAGTCTCGGAACTTCAGAAGCTTGGAGGACGGTTGCCTGACAGTATGAAAACAAAACTCCAACAACTCACCAAAGCAGGGGCCAATGTTCCCAAGATAGGACACTACCTGAAATTTCTCGATTCCTGGCGGGCGGGAGATTACTTCTCGGCCTTCGATAACCTGCACAGATATTTCGACTACGCCATGCAAAACAGAGAACGAGCTTTCTATCAGTACGCGCTGCTTAACCTCGCAATCCTGCAGGCCGATTTTGGCTGTTATGCCGAGGCGCTTCCAGCCATGCAGGAGGCCATTGCAACCGCTCGAGAGAACAGAGACGTCACATGCCTCAACTTCTGCATGAGCTGGATCTACCACTTCGGGAGATCGTTTCCGAACGAGATAAATGCAGCAGGAGGCAATGGAATCTTAGGGAATGAGGTGGAGGGGTTGGCGTTCTTGAAATCAAGAGCAAAGGATGCCGAAATGTGGAGTCTGCTCAGCACGACACTGTTGAGCGAAGCAAAACTTGGTCTGCAGCATGGCGAAAGCCTAGCGACTGTCTTTGAAAACATTGCAAAGGCGTCACATCTCAATACTGTCCAGTCAACACAGAGCGCCACAGGCCCAACATTGCTGATGAAAGGCGCAGCCTACAGCAGGGTGGGCATCGCCCACCTCGCTTGGTTGTGCGGAGAGACGTTTCTCCAGTGCCATGTCCCAGAGGCACCACTTGAGGATATCCTCAAATGCAATTGCAGAACGGCCGGTCTCCTCGTCCAGCGAGGACGATATGGCGAGGCAAATCAGGTGCTCAACAACGTCCCCGAGCACGTCCTGCGTGTGACAAAGTTCCAGAACTATCTGGACTTCTACACCGGCATTCTGAAGACCCGCCGATTCTTGCATCGAGATGATCCCAACGCTGCAGAGCATTTACTTGACCGGCTGCGAGGCCAGGGCCCGCCAGACGCCGAGATTGGATTCTCCTTGTCGCTCTTGGAGATCGAGCTGCTGATGCGGCGTGGCAATTTCAACACGGCTCTCAAAAGTGTTGAGTCATTGGCGCAACGCGCGTACAACGAGATCAGCGACATCGCCGTTCAAACCCGGCTGTTGAACCTCAAAGCCAGAATCCTGGCCGAATGTGGCCATCCACTGAAAGGCTTTTCTCTCGTCACAAAAGCGGCGCAAATCGCCTATCGCGGTCGCATCCTACCCTCGCTGTGGGAATCAGTCGGGCTCCTCGCCATGCTTCTTATTGAACTGAGAGAGTTCACCGCCGCTGCAGATATACTTGAGTCTATCTTGCCCTCGGTATTGGAATATCAGGATTGTGACCTCACTGCTCGGTCGTATTCGGTCCTCGCGGATGCCTACATGGGTCTCGCCGGCGAGGAGGAGGACAAGGCCACAAAACAGAAGGAATTTCTCAGCAGAGCCATGGAAAGTATTGACCACGCCTACGTGCAGTCTAGATATATCGAAGATCTCAAAGGTCAGCTGGAAATGCTGAAGAAGAAGGCCACTCTGCTGCATTGGAGGGGTGATTTGGTGCTAGCGAACGACATTGCAACCCAACACCTCGAGCTGCAGAGGAAGTACGAATCAGAGAGAGTGTAGAACTCGAAATCCGGAAACCCGGATCTGGCTTGTCGACCATAATTTAACAGTATGAGCTGTTTGAATTCAAGCGGGCAAGTCATGTATCACCACGAATCGCTCTGCTATCTTCTTCACTGCATATGTACATCGGGTGGCTCACGAGCCCAACCACCATTCGACTCCTGAAGCTTGTGACGCGATATATGTTTAAGTTTGCTTGTCCTTGTTGTGGTAGTTGGTCTTCTCGTTCCAGAACAGAGTCTAGACAGAAGGGGTTAGCGATGTTGTCATGTAACATCCTGCATAATGAACCCACCTTGTCACCGTCGCCCCAGAAGAAGTTCTTCATTCGGATGTTTTGGTAGGGATATTCGACTCTTTCCTCCAACGGGGGAAGATGTTCCCAATGCTCCCAATGTTCGTTCCACAAGTTCCAGGCATTGATGCTCCCTAGGATCAGGCAGGGGATGACGACACTGCGGATTGTCAGAGAATAGTTTCTTCATCGTTCGAATTCGTGCTCGGGGTAATCATACTAGATTGACAGTCTACGCCAGAGGTCTATGTTTTGTTAGCTGTCGTTGTTCCGTCCACATCGGCCAACACTGAGAACTCACCACTGGTGGCAGCAGCATGCGCTTTCACAGCAGCTCTCTCGCGGTTGAACGCATTGTCGGCAGTTCCGACCAACTTGCTGGCTCCTTGACCGGGCGGTGTCGGTGCGCTCGCAAATCGTCGCTGCAGGGTCGATCGGAGGGCTGGGCGGAAGGCGGGAGAACGCAGCTGCTGCGCGAAACGCAGACCAACACGCTGGAAAGACATTCTGAACTGGTTTGAGTGGAGAGCCTGAGAGAGGTAGAGCTGCTTCGGGTCGTTCTTCAATGTGAGACTGAGTGAAGTGGTACCACTGCAGAGCGCCAGAGCTTCAGTCATGGCTTGGCATTGAGAGCAAATGAAATCAGCCTCGAGCTACCAAAGATGGGAATTAGACCACGCCGTTTTAAGCAACTGGAGACAACCTCCCTCATCACGGGCCGTCGTTGCTCTGGTGAAAGGCAAAGCAGCGTTGGGGTTCAGCCGGAACTGTCGGTGGCCTTGGCGTCATTGCCCAATGACTCTTGAGCAAATTGCCCTGTCAGGAGAGCATACGTATTACATTTAAAATGACGCGGCTAATGAGCTCTATTGCAGCTCTACGATACGTTAGATCCTGTAATAACGGTTTCATCGTCAGGCTTGCTTGTTCCCAATCCCAAACCTGAAGCTCTTTCTTTGACCTCAATCTTCGTCTCGACCTCGTTAATCAACAACACTCCAGCTCTCCACTCCCACAAACCGGCTCTGCAGCTGCATTCAGCTGGCTGTCGTCGGCCAGCAAGCACCTCTGCCTCTGTCGACCCTCTCCTACGAATATGTCAGCTACAATGTTCCGCACAACCGCAGTCCGTTCGCTGCCGCGATCCTTCGCAACTGTTCAAGCTGCTGCCCCGCGAGCCAGCATCTACAACCATGTCCTGAAGGCTTCTTTGAGAACCTCTGCGCGCCCCGTCCGACCGTCGAAGGTCCTTTCTCTCACCGTTGCGCGATCTGTCCAGAAATCAATTGTCCGCTACGAATCTACTGCCGGACAGAAGGCAGCCGCCTTGGACACGAAGAAATTCGAAGCGGATTTGCTCAAAGAGACTCTGAAGCCTGTCCCCGAGGTTGTGTCTTCATCGTCGAGCGTACGCGGAATCGCTAGTGAGGTGGCTGCCGAGCAAGATCAGGACGTGGACATGATGGCAGGCATCCGGAGTGACTTTGTTCGTCATGATCGCATAAATACACAGTCTGTTACTGATGAGAAGTAGGAAACTATCAAGGACACGTTCTCCTTGCGTGAGGTGCCCCGTCAAGCACTCAACGTTGGTCTTGCAGGTGTTGTCCCTTATCTGGCAACATCTCTTACCACCGTTTACCTGTCTTTTGATATCCAGTACGCGGCCACCCATGGCACCGGCTTTTTGCTGTCTGGCCAGACTGCCGAGGCTCTCTTGCATGTCCTCGAACCAATTCAGCTTGGTTATGGAGCTGTGGTACGTTTCTGGCGATTTCTTGTGTTGTGCCTGTTGCGCTGACTTGGATCCGAAGATCATCTCCTTCCTTGGCGCCATTCACTGGGGTCTCGAGTGGGCTGGCTTCGGTGGCTACAAGGGCTACCCTAGATACTCCATGGGTATCGTTGCCACTGCCGTCGCGTGGCCGACTCTTTTATTGCCCGCAGAGGTCGGCCTGATCGCCCAATTCCTTGCATTCACGTTCTTGTACTACAACGACGCTAGAGCGGCGTCTCGGGGCTGGGCTCCTTCTTGGTATGGATCGTACCGATTCGTCCTGACCTTCGTTGTCGGCGCCAGCATTGTCGCATCCCTGGTTGGCCGTGGCCAAATCGCCGACTTGGTCACCCGACCACCTGGTCCTGCTGACCAGTTGAGAGCCCTGCGAGCACAGCAGTTGGAAGAGCTGGGCCCTGAGCCAGAGGCCGAAGAGGAAGAGGATGAGGATGAGGAATAGAGGAAACACAGGAGTCCACCGGACAACTATCCGTTCAAAGCCACTAGTCGTCTACAGAATGAACCATGTACATATTGAGGCAGAAAATCGAGATATTGCTCTACCGGTTGTATCTAATCCCGCCCGAAATCGCGCGCGCAACCTTGCATCTCTTAGGCCCAGATTGATGTGGCTAGACTATCACTACGGACACCCTCGTGACCTTCCTCCAAGCCTCGCCGGGACTTTGGAAGATGGAACGGGGTCTCCACCGGAGGCTGTGTGGAGTGCATTCACCTCAGGAATCAGCATCGTCCGCTTGGTCCGCCGTTCTTTGCTTCAACTCTGTGGTGCCCGGCAGCGGATGAGGCGGCAAGGCTTGGGTTTTCGCAGATAGCTCGGTGATTGTGAGCCCGAAGCGCGCCGCCCACCTGCTTTGCCGTCGGGACAGTGGGGACGTCTTTTTCCTCTGCGCGAATGACGCGTTGCATCATAGTCCTTCGTGCCCCTCGAGATGCCCCCGCACTCATACATTCATTTCATCCATAATCCCAGAGTCGCCCACAGTGCCTCCCACGGCAGCTCCAGCTCGCAGGACCACTATTTTCTTTCCCACATTGATGAAGGTGTGCTCCTATCATACATCTGAGGCAGTGATTTTCCTCCGAACCGCAAGCTTGTCACGTTCTCCTTCTTCCATCCTCACGCTCATGTCCCCGCGACTATAGTACTCCAGCGGTTAAGACATCTCCATCGACATTCGCAGCAAGATGGTATGGACTGATGTACACGGGATGGCCCACAGCTAACCCTGTCGTAGGCGGGAAGTACGAACAAGAGCTTCGTGGGCGCAATCGACAATGGCACCACCAGTTCGAGGTTTTTGATCTTCGACACGGCGGGGAATCCAGTAGCATCACACCAAATAGAATTCAAGCAGATACACCCCTACTCAGGGTGAGTAGCACGCCACTCAGTGCTCGAAGACATCGTTGCTAAAACACTCTTCTCATAGGTGGCACGAACACGATCCCAACGAGCTCATCGCTACCGTCTCCGAATGCATAGATAAAGCCTGCGAAGAGTTTGAGGGCAAGGGACACTCACTTTCGGACATCAAGGCCATTGGAATCACCAACCAGCGAGAGACTACCTGCGTGTGGGACACCAGGACTGGCGAGCCTCTACACAACTGTATAGTGTGGACAGACACGCGCACTCATCGCATCGTCCACGAGTTGCATCAACGCGAGGGCGCAGATGAACTGCATGACCTCTGCGGCTTGCCTTTATCCACTTACCCCTCGTCCACAAAGCTGTTATGGTTGCTCAAACACGCGGAGAATGTGAAAAAGGTATATGAAGAGGGCTTCCTGGGATTTGGCACTGTCGACACCTGGCTGGTCTACAAATTAAACGGTGGCCCTGAAGCCAATGTTCATGTGACGGACCCAACGAATGCTTCTCGAACCATGTGGATGAACATCCACACCCTCAAATATGACGACAAGCTCATCTCCTTCTTTGGACTCGACGTTAAAACCCCCAAACTACATCTACCCAAGATCGTGCCTTCTTCCGACCCAGAGGCATATGGCAAGCTTGCTACCACGAAGCTGAAGGGCACCAAGATCACGGGGTGCCTCGGCGACCAGTCGGCCGCTTTAGTCGGCCAGTGTGGCTTCACACCCGGTAGGGCAAAGAACACTTATGGTACCGGCTGTTTCCTGCTGTACAATGTCGGTGAGAAGCCAGTGATCAGCAAGCATGGGCTCCTAGCAACGGTAGCATACGATTTCTCCTCTCAGGGCATCAAGCCCGTGTATGCGCTCGAAGGGTCTATCGCGGTCGCCGGTTCATCGGTAAAATTCCTCATGAACAATCTCGGCTTCTTCCGCGATTCCCACAAAGTGTCGGAGCTGGCACGTACAGTATCAGACAACGGCGGGTGTGTCTTTGTGACAGGCTTCAGCGGTTTGTTCGCCCCATACTGGTTCGACGATGTCCAGGGCACAATCTGGGGTCTCACCGCGTACACGGAACGGGGCCACATTGCACGTGCGACACTCGAGGCCACGTGCTTCCAGACGAAGGCGATCCTCGACGCCATGGAGAAGGACGCCGGGGTCAAATTGGCCGAACTAGCCGTTGACGGCGGTATGAGCAACAGCGATCTGTGCATGCAGGTGAGTGCTGAGTTATGCGCTAAATCCACGATTCCAGCGCAGCCTTGTTTTCAATCACGTTGCGAACCAGTAGCTGACGGTTATATCGTGTACTCAGATCCAATCCGACGTAGCCCAGATCCCCGTGGACCGACCACGCATGCGCGAAACGACGGCCCTCGGTGCGGCCATCGCGGCCGGCTTCGCAGTCAAAGTGTGGGCGTCGTTTGACGAACTCAGGGAAATCAACAAGGAAGACCGATTCGTCTTCAAGCCTAAGATCACCCAAAAGGCTAGCGACAAGATGTACAAGAAGTGGAACAAGGCCGTCCAGATGTCCAAGGGCTGGACGACCGAAGAAGATGATGAGAATGAAAGTGAAGCTGGAGACCACACAGAAGAGCAGGACGCGCTCGAGCAAACTGTGACCATTGATGAGTACAAGAAGAGCAGGGATGACTGAGACAGACCAGACCAGACCAGACGCATTTGTATCTTGGAAAGTTCTAGGACCCCAGTCACTGGCACAAGGGGTTCTGGGGAGGCAGGTCCAGTGTGGACTTGGGCTGAGAGGTAAAGCCGGTCAGGGACCTCTCAGAACAGGGGAAATGTGAACACGACCTGCTGTGGATATGGGAATGTATATCTATTGCTGACCCCGAATGACGGAGACGCGTCGGCTGTAGCATCTGTATTCTAGCCGCTCAAGATCAAGACGATGGAGCGCAGGCGTGGGGAGTGTTTGTGTTTGGGCGAATCTAAAACTTGATCTATCAGGCATGTCCGTTGCTTTGCTGAGACTGTGCCTGTTCAGCCTCAAACTTCTCGATCCGGGCCTCCCAGTCTTTCCGCAACGTCTCCATCTCCTTCCAGACGTGTGCCCCTTCTGCTATGAAGTTCTCCACGTCCTCCGGTGTTGCATCCGTTGAGCCGCTCTTGCGTCCCACGTGGCCAGCCCACCAGGAATCACTGAACGGCTTGCCGGTCCCGTCCAGACCCCAGCCCTCAACGTCAGTTACGCGGACGGATGATCGGCCAAGCCGGTCGCATGCGGAACCCCATTTACAGGGACCGCCGCTCACGTGGCCCGTAACATCGATTGCTTTCGCCTTGATCTCGGCCGAGGAGGCCAGCACCAGCCAAGTCGCCGACGTGGCGCCGAGGTAGCTTGTCACATTGGCCCAGGGCGAGCCGCACAATCTTGCGAGATAAATCCCAAGCCGGTAGCACTCGTGGATGATCCAGTACAGGCTGATAATGGTTGTGGTGCAGATCCCCGGATGGAACAGCATGAAGACCGGTTCGGACTGTCGAGGCCGGTGCTGGCTGGGCTGCATAGAAGGCGAATGAGACGAGGTGGTAAAGTCCTTGACTGTCTGTGCTGTCGCTGGCTGGTCGGTGGCTGTCAATGCTAGGTAGTCGGTCAAACGTTTGGTGTGCTCGTATGCTGCAGCGGACCTCAGTCCCTGATGATCATCTGGGTTGTAGTGACGTCTCCCAGCCTCGATGGACGACGACCAGAGGATCTTGCCTGGTGAGTCCGGTGCACAGGCCTGGAGCAGCGGCATGAGCCAGTGGGCGAGCAGATAGTGTCCGAAGACGTTGGCGCAGAACACCTCCCCAAGAATGGGCTCGTCACGACTCGGTGCACCAGACGTCTGCGGCGGTGCCACCAGTCCCACTGATCCCAGCTTGTACGTCGGCCACGTCGTCGCCTGCCGTATACTTGTCAGCACCGTCCATATTGCCAGGGGCCAATTGAGACCAGTCCACCCTCCTATGCCGGCATTCAGGACGATTGCGTTGAGATGAGGAAGGTCCGAGTCCAAGAGCTTTCGACTCAGTGCGCGGACGGACAGGAGGCTCGTCAACTCGACATTCTCAGGGCGGAAGTAGATCTGACGGTCGGATTTGGTGCTCGGCCAGTTGTTCTTTGCCAGATGTTTCTCGAGTTGCGATAATGTCTGAGAGCCTTTGCGGGCGTCTCGCGTTGTGAAGATGATCGTGAGCGAGGAGCCGTCGTTGGCCGAGGAGGCCAGAAATTCGTCAATCAGACGACAGCAAATCCCTAATCCGAGGCCGCTTATGAACGGCGTGCGGTGTCAGCAAATTACTGGCCTTCATCGTAGCAGGGAAAGTCAGAGAGGAGGTTTCAGCTGTACCTGTTTGCGCCCGTCACCAGGACATACTGGTGTTCTTTAGGCATGGATGACTGGTCACACAGCCCTGTGAAAGCTCGACGCGTTCCTATAGCATGTTTGTCTCCTTGCACACCCAGCAATTCCCATCGCAAATACAAGCCAACAGCTGCTGCATGTGCTGCTGGGGCTCAATCGCAGACATTCTCGTGGCGCGACTCGGATCACGGACTGGTCCTTATCCCACGCCGCTTTAAATGCTACGGCGAGTTTCTTGTCCTCTTTGACCACCGTCGGAATTGAACACTGTGGTTTACCGCATTCCTTTGACCCAAGTAATCTCATCTCATGCAAACCTGGCTCTCCTCTCGCTCCAGCCAACATACTGATTCTCAGCCAAGCTAAGCACCTATCCTAGGGTAGAACAGCACGTGTCGATAGTCTATCATCGATCCCATCTATGCCGACCACAGGCGTAGATGGTGAGACAATCCACACCGCGGTGTCGACAGCAGCAGGAGGTGGATGGGCTTCGGCGGCAGAACGTTGAGCAGATTGACCGTTGTTGTGACCCATCCGACGAACTGATCAAGCCAATGAATCATCTTATCTGATCCGCGGGCTCGAAGGACTTGTGTTGAAGCTGCCGCAGATGGAGTCTGATTGCGACGCAAAGATCTCGCACTTCACCAAAAGAGGGAAATCATCTTCGAAGACAGGCGTTTTCTTGCGATGTCGGCCACTGATCTACCCGGCGACTCGACCTGCTTGTCGTCGAGTTCAGAACGATAAGAATGTGAGGCAAAGTTACGGCAGGTCTAACATCTCTCCCCCATTTCAAACATGTTACCTTCTGGATCTATGTTTCGTCCTTTCAATATGACTGGGCAATTACATCGTTCCCTTGAATCCCCGCCGTTGGCTCCCCAGCTTGAATTGCTGGCAATTGAAAAGAGGGGCACCCGCGTTGACGCCGTGGCTGCTCAGTCGGCTTCACATACGTTGCCTAGGTCCAGCCCCGAACAGCCAAAGAAGGACGTGCCCGTCCGTTAGAAGCTGACCTCCATTGTCCTCGTTACGGCAGTTGGCTTCGGCTCTCAGTGGAGCTCCGATCTCACTGGCGTGCTGAAGTCCACCCTGAAGAAGGAACTCAAAATTAACAATACTCAGTTCTCTCTGCTGGAATCCAGTGAAGATTTCACTATCACAGCCCTCATGTTGGTCGGCGGTATCGTGACCGACAGAATAGGTGGCGCAAGTAGGCTGCATTCATGTCAAGATCCAGACAGGCCGACCGCTGATTAGGGAACAGGTGCCATGTTATATGGGAATGCAATCTACACGGTTGGCTCGATCCTGGTCGCAGCAGCTGCACAGATTCGATCGTACAAATTCATGGTTGCAGGGAGAGTTGTCCGTTCTTTAGGCGGCATCGCCACTCAAGTTGCCCAGCACAAGGTCTTCTCCTCCTGGTTCGCTCCCAACGATGGCTTTGCCTCAACGTTGGGCTTTGAACTCGGCATGGGCAACGTGGGTGCTTTTGCGGGAAAAGCGTCGGCCAATATCATCGCCAAGGCATGTCTCCTCCATTCAGTGGATATCTGGTTCCGTCTTATCTGATGGCTCTTCCTTCATTCCTAGAATACCGGTGACTTTGCCTGGGTTTTCTGGGTCGCCGTCTTCATGAACCTGCTCACCAACATGATGACCGGGATCTTCTACTGGTTTACCAAGATGGCCAATCGCAAGTTCCAGGGCTCCCAAGACCCTGCAACAGGTGAGATGTTGAACGAGAAGAACAGGAGGTTCGAGTTGCGCAAGGTCTTGGAACTCCCATGGATGTTCTGGTGTATCCAAGCATTCTCATTGTTTGAGACAAGCACCGTCATCGTCTTTCTGCAGAATGCGACAGAACTAGCAGAGCAAAGGTTTTCAACCAGTTCCATCTCCGCCGGTTGGTACAGTGCCGCTCTCCAATATGCGGGTAAGTCTGTGACCAAATGAGGCCGCAGCTACTGGAAATTCCGAAGACTGACCTGCTCCGATCCAAGGATGCTTCATTTTCCCGTTACTCGGCATATTCCTCGACATGTTTGGGAATCGACTGTCTGTCTGTAGGTGGCCTTACACCCACTCCCCCTAGATCTGAAGTCGGGTGGATAACCGGTTCAAACAGTGTTGTTTTACAGCCTGGGAGTCTTCACATCTATGTGTCTTGTCCGCTTCGCCAGCCATACTAGTGGCACTGCCGCTTCCTTTGGTGTCTTTGGCTTTACATATTGCTTCGGCCTGACAACCATCATCGACAGCATCCGCACGTCTATGTGGCATAGCTCGGTCTTTGGCTCTGCCTACTCCCTCAAGTTTACGATGAATAATGCGTACGTTCCACAGACCTCCACCAAACTCGAACTACCAGCATATTCATGCTCTTTCGCTTGTCCCTGAATTCCTCTTAATTCTCTGTTACTAGCACAGGATGAACATTATTATCAGGGTCATCACTGGCGCCATCCAAGATCGCGACAACAACGTCTACGATAACGTGACAATCGTCTACCTCGTCCTGGCGGCCTGTTCGGTCGCAGTGTCACTATTCCTTATTGCCTTGTCCTGGAAGTCTGTCGACCTGGGCCTCTTGCAATGGACGCGCAAACAACGCATTAGCAACGGTGCAACAATCAACGAGCGCAAGCGTCAATTCTACGAAAAGGATGGTGCAAGGAACCGGCTCCTCTCCAAGACCTGCTTTGGGATCTGTGTACTACTTGTGTTTGGAAGTTGGGGCGCATATTTCTGGGGTATTGCGACAGAAAACCATGACTGAAGGATCCTGCACGACAGCGCCTCGGAAGGAAAGTATAGATGATCCTGACAAACGTCAAGGCAGAACCCGCTGCCGTGTGCATCTGAAACTCGACTTCTACCTGCCGGGAAGCCGATGGGGAGTCCAGTCACCAGTCACAGCTGATGCGGCTCAGAAATGAAGATTTTCAATTGGCTGGGAGGATCAACGCGGTTGGGATTAAACCACAGAGACGCATGCCTTCTGTTCGTCGTCTGCTAAGCAGTGACAAGAAGTCAAGCGACCACAGAGCAGGTCACAGATGTAAAGCAGGGAGTACAGTACATACATCCTCCGTCTAGAGTACAGGGTAGCTAACTAGATAAGATCAAGGTATGGCCTGTCATCCGATAAGACAAGGATAGAAGACGATAAGATAATATTATCCGACGGATACCAGATCGAGCCCGCCCGCCCGCCCCAGAAATTCAACAAGAATCTGCGCCCAAGATCAATCACTTAGATACGTGTATACTGGGCAAGAGAGCCATTTGGAACTGCCCTGCTGGGCTTGATACCATGACTAACACAGAGGTTGCAGTCGAGAGATGCCCGCCCTGGATTCGTTTATTAATAGCTCTCTTCCAGCGACAGGAGTAGCAGGATTCCTCTGCTGGATGCTGACAGTCGAGGCCTGAGGCATCACCTCGTCCTTCTATGGAGTACTCCTGATCACCTATTAGCAGGTAATAGCACTACCTCTACAAGGTCCTTGGACATGTTCGCTCGACGGCGACGGCGACGGCGACGGTGACGGTGACGGCGTTGTGCACGAAAATAGATCAACTTTCGCTCTTTCCCAGGGCTCAGGCCGCGCGATGGACGCCTTTCCCGCCTCCCCGACCTGTGGATACGGTATCGTCCCCTCCCCGCTTGTTTCAGGCTCAAAAAGACCTCCAGAACGTTGAGGTAATGAAATCACCCACGACATGGGACACCCAGGGCGCTCAGGCGGTCCATCCGCTGCGGCAGCAAGGGAGCCGCCTCTCCCCGTGGGATGTGCTGTTGGGCACTGCAGCAGAAACCGGCTGGCGAGGACATTTCGCCCTGGGTCGCCAATGGAAGACTGCGGCTCGCTTGACCATCGTATTTTCAACGCACATTGCAACCTCTCATTCAACCCATTGATCAGGCGGTGAAGCTGTCAAGGTGTCAAGTGTTCATTCCGCCTACCAATCAGAAGATTTGCTGTCTGATTTTGCTGGTTCTCTCCGCATCCCACGCAACACCTCGCAACCCCAGATGCTGGCGCATATCCCGCATGGCGAACACGACCTCCAGCTTACAGCAGCGACCTGGTTTTGCGCTGCAGGCAGCTACGGCCAGACTGTGTCAATGCTATTTAGACTATCTGGTCTTTGGGTGTTGCTTCTGATCTCGTCGAAGATGTGGAAAGCAACCTCAGTTGGGCGAATTGTGCATGCCTTCTGCTCTCTGCCTCCTGTGGGTTGACCGTATGAAAGATGGCTCTCCACGATGAAGGTTATCGCTACACGCCTCTCAATATCGACCAACGTGAGATTCGTCTCGCACGCATGGCAGTAGGGCCTCGACCGGACCATATTCAGCCTGATGTCGCCGGCCCGCCCTTGGACCACCGCTACACGCCTCTTTCGATGGTGATAGAGACCTTTTCCTTGGCGACGGCTCCCCCTTACCTTGCCTTATCGTACGTTTGGGAAACGCCGGAACGCACTCATGTGATCATCTGCGGCGGGAAATCCCTGCCCGTCACTGCAAGCCTGAGAGCAGCATTAGGCGCCCTCCCTGTTGAGAACTCCTGGATGTGGGTAGATGCGCTTTGTATTGACCAGAGCAACATTCCCGAGCGCAATTCTCAGTTACGGCTGATACAAGACATTTATTCTTCCGCCACGGAAGTAATCGCATATCTTGGAGATGCACCCGCCAATCGAGGGGATCAGACAATGCTGGCCTTGAAGGAGGGCTTGCAACGGGGAGGCAAAGCAAAGACACAACAAGACAACAAGGTCGATTCAGCGTCGCAGCTTGCGGGCACTGCTTCTGCCCTGGCCACTCTTCTGCGCAGCCCGTGGTTCGCTCGAGCCTGGGTCATGTCCGAGGTCGCGTTGAACAAAAACGTCCGGTTCTGGTATGGGAACACGGATCTGCCGATCCAAGACCTGATTGACTGCGTCCCAGCCACCCTCCAGCATGTCAGGTCGAGCTTGTTGGACTCTGCAGGCCTGAGCCAATACGTAGAGTCCAGCTGTCGATCCACCCAGCGCGCCCAGCTGCACCTCAACTCCATCCGCACGCTGAGAGGTGCGTTGGCCGCACAGGAGGCTATGCCCCTATATCGAGTCTTGGGCTGTGGTCGCAGCGCCGAAGCCACTGACCCGCGGGACAAAGTGTATGCCTTTATGAGCCTTGTGCACGACAAAGAGATCTTGGATGTCCTCCGGCCCGACTACTCGCCGTCCAACAGCGCGGACGATGTCTACTTTGCCCTTGCCCAGTTCTCGCTGAGGCAGCAGCCCTCGGCAATCGAGATGCTGCGACAGGCCGGCCACCAGCGACAGTGTCTGCCCTCCTGGGTGCCGGACTTGTCCCAATATCTTCGCCATCCTTTCCCCGACCATGTAAGCTACCGCAGTAGTGGCGAGTCTATCCCCTGCATCCGACAAGTCAAGGACGGTTCCAAGAACTTGCTCGTCCGGGGCGCAGTTGTTGACGTCATCCACGAGGTCTTCGAGCCCTGCACATTCTCCTTCCGCGACGATGTTGCCTACTTCTCTGAGAGGCCTGGGACGAGGCACGGCGCTGATTTGTTCCTGGCCTGCACACGTTTGCACTCCTTCTTGCATTGCAAAGCCGAAGCATACTTTCGTGACAGAGGCTACCCCACCCAAGAAGGCCTGGAGGATGTGATTCGGCGAACCCTGACGGCTGATTCCAGTGACCGGCTAGACTGGAGGGGATACGAGGCATTCTGCCGGTTGTGGAAGCCGCCCGAGGCGTGTAGCGGTCTGGCCATCGTCGTAGAGGAGGAGTTGGGTCCGCTCTTTCCGCAAGCTGATGCCTACATGCAAGCGGTTGCTCTGGCGCAGCAGGGACGCCGGGTTGCATTCACCGAGAATTCATACCTGGCCACGGTTCCGGACTTTGCACAGGAGGGCGATGTCCTGGTCCTCGCCATGGGGATGCCGATGCCATTGGTGTTGCGGCCCACTCATGATGGGAAAGCTTCGAGGTACGTCGGGGAAGCGTATGTGCATGGGATCATGCATGGAGAATTGGTGCAGTGGATGGGACAGGAGGAAGGATTCAGCATTGACGGTGGCGAAGTGTTCGACATCCTGGTCGTTTGAGTGCCTGGACGGTGGGGGGCTGCAGCTCTGTGCTGTAGCTCCATGCAACGAGCTTGGTCATCGGCGGCAGAGGACTGGATGACATTCGTCCATCCTTTGCTGTTGTCTGGTTCAGCTCCGTCCTAAAACGGGTTCCAGACAGGAGCGAGGCCCAAGCCTTCGAGTCGGGCGCTGGGCCGGCTGCCTGGCGAGATTCCCATGGGCCTGAACTCCTATACTTGTCCATGGCAGAGTAACCAAAATTCGATCTCACCAGAGAACCCACTCCAACGCGAATTAGACGGCACGCATCGCACGGCGCACGGTAGAGGGCGTCCCCGAAACGGTCTAGAGCCGTCCCATGACTTCAGTCCGATGCAAGGGCGTTGATGGGCGGTGAAATCAGACCATCCTTGGTAGTTGGAACGACTCGAACTAGCGAAACAGTGCAGCAGCTCCTTGCATATGCTCGAATCCCCTATCTGGCAGTGGATCGCGTGGTCAGCTCGGGGGGATGAGCGGCCGTGTCAGTGCAGACCAGGACCTGCTCGCTCCTCATTCTCGGTTCTTGTCTCAACTTTCTGAATTCATGGCTGGATGTCGGGGCCCCTGTGCGCCAATCGAATGCCATCCGAAGCGCGAGTTCGGCCAATAGCTGGAAATGAGGCATCGCAGGTGGATTCACACCCGCCCAACCAGAAGTACCTTGCACGCCACTCGCTGTCATTGGTGCAGAGCGGGCAAAACGAGGCTAAGGGGGCAAGATGGCAAGATGCTCAGCGACCATCTGATTCCTTTTCCCGTTAGACGCACCCGGTTCGACCGGGCCCAAGACTCTCGCGTTAAGCGAGGCTCACCTTAACTGCACACCAACCCTGGTCCTGGAGAGACAGAGGGCTGGCAACTGGCAGCTGGCAGGACGAGGGTGCTTCGATAACCTTTCCTTGCCGTCGAAGGCTCGAGAAATGGCCAGCGTGCCGCAGTCGATCACAATATTTCAGGCCGTGATGCCCCTCCCTGATTCTCCCATTCCCATCATGCACTCTTCTCCTCCATCAACAGCATGGCAACTGCAACTCCCTTTCCAGCCGACCGGCCAGCGGCCGAGACTCCAGCGCCCCGGAATCTAGTATACAATCTAGATGAAGATATCGCCCACTTCTTCACCAAGGCTTCAACCACCCGTTCCGCCTGCGATGCCCGAGCAAGAGAGCTCACTGGTGGCCGGGTTGAACCGATCAACATGCAGGGTGTGTGCAGCTACACGGTCAACGCAGGACCACACCTCGAATACATCGTCCAGTTCCGGCTCGAGCCAGCCCGCCTCAAGCTGGAGACTTCTGACCTGGCCAAAGACGTCTACGGGGACATGGCGCCCGACGTCTGGTTCCGTGGAGTGCTCGGGGAGAAGAAGGAGGGGAAAGAACCGCTCCACGTGTACTTGATCCAGCGTATCCCGGGGGTGACTCTGTTCAACTTTTTCCTGTGCTATGGCAAACCCTACAACTCAGGCCAGGCGTCCAAATGGCGCCAGAATTTGCTCGAAGACATGGCACGGTAGGTCGCCCATCGTTTGACTCGGGCAGCAGAAACAGTGCTGAATATCTATAGCTTTCTTGCCGCGTCGTGGAAAAAGCCCCAGGCAGTCGAACCAGCCTATCGCGAGGAGATGAAGCAGACCCATCTCAAGGAGCTACGTCTTTTGCAGGAGGCGCTCCCGACTCGGTTTCAAAAGGTCATCGAGCATTGCATTGAGTCCTTGGATGCCATCTTCTCCCTGCCGATGGTGTTTCTGCACCCCGACCTACGCATCAACAATCTCATTGTCCATGAAGAAACATGCCGGCTTACCGGCGTGATCGACTGGGCCGAGGCCGACATCTATCCGTTCGGCATGAACCTGCATTGCCTCGAAGCGCTGACGGCGAGGCAGCGGCCCCAAGTCGGCTTTGTCAGATATCACGACTATGACGATATGCAAGCTGTCTTCTGGTCGACCTTCCAACAGGAAGTCGGCCCCCTGACGAATGAGACTCTCACGACCATCAACACCTGCAGAGTCACCGGCTTGTTGCTCAGCGTCGGCTTCACCAGTCGTTTGCCCATTAGTCCCCCGCACCAGCCCATCTGTGACGACGACTATGGCCGCAATCACTTGCTTCATCTCGACTCGATCCTGAACAACGACCTACTCGCAGCCAACAACCCAGACGCAGGCGAGTAGGCCTTGTTCCGAGAGCCTCACTCAACCACAGAGGCACGGGGGGTCTGAAGTCTGAATGGCAAAGGCGGTTGCCAGCGTGAAAGAAGGAATAAGGAATAAGGAACAAGGAATAGCGATGGATCCATGGGAATGGAAATGGAAATGCCCCTGCGAATGGAAATGCCCCTGCCAATGGAAATGCCCCTGCCAATGGAAATGCCCCTGCGAATGGCAAAGGCAAACAAGACATTCAACTCAGGGAGTTGTGATGCGACACCTTCTTTTAGCCCCCTATTATGTGATGCCTTCTTTTAGCTACCTGTGATGTGATACCTTCTTTTAGCTAGCTAGCTACCAATTTGATACGTGATACTGTCCAAGTCCGAAGCACCACGATCTTCTTTTGTATTGTATACGAGTACCACCTAGACATGAACAGGATGGGCTAAGGCTCGCCTTCTCCCTTCTCCCTTCTTCTCCCTTGGGCTGGATAGTAGAGGGAACATACTGCATACTGGCAGTCCAGACCAGCTTCCGAGCGCGTGCACCGAGATCCCAGCAGAGAGATTGAGGGTTAGGGGGCACCTAGGGGCACTTAGGGGGTAATCCTTTGACCCCTTGACCCATTCCCAGGCGGACAAGAAGCAGAACTAAGAGAGCCACAGGCGATCGACTCTGGAGTAGGTGCCTAAAGTACCTAAGGTATACTACCTAGGTACGTACTCTGTACTCTGCAATCCCTATTCTTCCAATCCCTCCTCAGTCGTCCTTCCACCATCAAGAACAATGAGTTTCTCAAGTCATTTACTCCGCCGCGGCGTTGAAGCTGCTTACGGAGTCATGTCCATTGCGCAAGACGAAAGTGGTGGCCAGTCATGCGGCGAAGAACTATGCAAGACGAAAGTGGTGGCCATCCAGGCGGCGAAGAACTATCTAAGACCTCTCCAGTGGCTGGGCTGGTCTTCTTCCTCACTGGCCACTTTTTCATGATCCTCTTGTTCTGCGTACCTAAAGTACTCCGTACAGCTGTTTGAACTAACAAGGTACCCGTACTATGCTGTACAGTGTACTTTACATGGCCTCAACGAAAATGCAAGTAGGGAGTACAGTAAGGTACCTGCAGCACTTAATAGTAGGTGCCTACGGGATAGTAAATCGCCAGTCGCGCAGTTATAGAGAGAGTGGTGGTGGTGGTGGTGGCTCTGTCTGTGGCTGATGGCGAGTGGCGCCTGGCTGCTACCGTGGCTGCGGGCTGTGTTGCTTCGTCCACGGTCAACTTCCAGTCAACCCCACCCCAGCTTTCTTTCTCCGGCTTCTGGCTTCTCAACGTTGGGCCGGGAGCCTACACCTGCTCCATATCCGTACTCCGTACACCTACCTACCTACCTACCTAGGTACCTAGATACCTACAACACCCAACCGCGTTTTGCTGTCCCTGTCGAAAACTTTTCTACCAGCTCGCCTGACTGCCCCTCACATCCTTCCGAAACCGGCCGTTGTTGGGAAACATTGTCTCTCGATCCTCGAATTCTCCGATCTTCCAGTCTGTTGCCTGTCTACGCCGTGCCGTGCCCTCCGGTTTGCGCTTGGAACTCTCACCTCCTCTTTATGCGCCTGCTTCCTCGATCCTCCGGCACGGGCCACCTGAAAACCCCCAGTCTGTCCTACGCTCCCCCATTGACGAGCATCAATGGCACAAGGAGGTAGTTCAGAGAAATCACAAGGAGGTAGTTCAGAGAAATCACAAGGAGGTAGTGCAGACAAATCACTCATTTCCAAGCTGCCGCGGCGGAGCAAGAAGAAGGGCAATCAACGTCAGATACCATGGCTCTACGATTTGGTCCTGTGGGCGTTGTCGGTGTTGATAGACCTCTTTTTTCGAGAAGTACACCCTCGAGGAGCCTGGAAGGTCCCTAAGAAGGGCCCGGTCATTCTCGTGGCAGCGCCACATGCAAATCAGGTATGTAACACGGCTCCCTTGGGCATGCGGGCCACTAACGTCGCAGTTCATTGATTCCTTGATCTTGATGAGGATCCTCAAAACCGAGGCCAATAGACGGATCTCATATTTGATTGCAGAAAAGTCTACAAAGCGGATGTTCATTGGGTTTATGTCGGCCGCATCAGGCGCCATTTCCGTTGGCAGAGCTCTCGACAAGGTCAAGCCCGCAAAGGGCAAGATCTATCTTCCGGATCCAGAGAATGATCCCACTCTGATCCGTGGCATCGACACGGACTTTAAAAATGCCGATTTCGAAGTGGGTGGCTTGATCGTCCTGCCCAAGAATAGGGGGCAAACACCCAGCACCGACATCGCCGAGATCCTCTCTCCTACGGAGATTCGCCTCAAGAAGCCTTTTAAATCGCCCGAAGCATTAGAGTGCCTGACTAGCACCGGCCCCAGCGATCCTGGCACGGCGGCTGCAGGCACATCCGAACAGAAACATTCGGAACAACGCGGCTGCTCTTTCAAGGTTGCACCATACGTTGACCAGACAAAAGTTTACAACGCAGTCTTCGAGGAGCTGGAGGCCGGAGGCTGCATTGGCATCTTTCCTGAAGGGGGCAGTCATGACAGACCGGATCTGCTGCCGCTGAAAGCAGGCGTGGCCATCATGGCACTCGGGGCGGAGGCCAACTATCCAGGGTGCGGTGTTAAGATCATCCCCATTGGTATGAATTACTTCCACGCCCACAAGTTTCGGTCGAGGGCGGTGATCGAATTTGGCCATCCGATCGAGGTCCATCCCGACCAAGTCGAAGCATACAAGGCCGGGGACCGAAGGAACGCCGTCGGCTCACTCCTGGAGACAGTCTATCAAGGCCTAGTTGCCGTGACGCAATCATGTCCTGACTACGACACTCTGATGTTGGTTCAGGCTGCCAGGAGATTGTACAATCCTACTGGAAAGAAGTTGCCCTTGCCATTGGTGGTGGAGCTCAACAGGCGCCTTGTCAAAGGCTATACGAAGTACAAGGATGACCCACGAGTGGTGGAGCTGAAACAGGATGTCCTCGATTATAATCGCCAGCTTCGAGCCCTTGGAATTAGAGATCATCAACTCGAATGGGGCAATCCAGCAAAACGGCCTCGGTGGTACATTCTCGGCACGCTGATCTACCGCCTCGGCCAGCTTTTGATCTTGGGTATGGGCACTCTGCCGGGCCTGGCCATGTTCTGGCCCGTCTTTGTCACCACCAAAGTCATTTCAGCCAAGAAGTCTCGCGAGGCGCTCGCAGCTTCGACGGTGAAACTTGAAGGCCGCGACGTGATCGCGACATGGAAGCTGCTCGTCGCCATGGCCTTCGCCCCGGCCCTGTACATATATTATACCGTCATCGTCTCGTTTTGGTTGACTTACAATCGACGCGGCAGCTACTACACCCACCGCGTGCCCTGGTGGATGGTTGCCCGGACATACGTACCCGACTTCCTTCCAATCTGGCTCTTCGCCATTCTCTTCTTTATCTTGTGTATTGGCGTCACTTTCGCGGCGCTACGGATCGGCGAGATTGGCATGGACATCGTCAAATCCCTGCCTCCGCTGTTTGTCGCGTTGAATCCTCGTTCATCCAGCCGCATCGTCCAACTTCGACACCGGCGGGAAAGATTGTCTGCAAAGGTGACGGAGGTCATCAATACCCTCGGCCCAGACATCTTCCCTGACTTTGATGCAAAGAGAATCGTGGCAGATCCTTTCAGGGAAGGCGCCTATCAATCCAAGTATAAAAAGATGCCCGAGGAACCGAGATTGGCCGATTCGGTCGAGCCGCCAACGCCAACATCTGGCGGCTTCGACGATACCGCAGAGTCGGCGAAATCCTTCGGCTTCCTACCATCGAATGAATCCTTTGGTAATATCGGTGGATTCGGATTCTTTGCATCCAGACCTACGACACCCAAAAGCCGGAGCCGGAGCCGGAGCAGTTCAGCGGGAGGAGCGCTTAGTTCTGGTCTGAAGCCACTCAAGGCCTTGAATGACGGGCCGAGCGTCACGAGCCTTGACGAGGTCAGCAAGCGGATCCGAGGCGCAATGCGTGAGAGAGGTCGCAAACGCGAGAGTGAAGGCGTGGAGACTGGGACCGAGAGTAGCTGGGATATGGCTTCAGAGGGACAGGTGACGCCCCCGACGGAAGATGAGGAACCCAAGAAAGATCGGTGATGGGGATGATTCTTGGTGAACTAGAGGGGTCATGATGAATGAGTTATGATAAATCCTGGAAGACATACCCATCCCATATACGTACAAATATCATCAGCCTTGTTGGAAACGAAGTCTGTTTCACCGAAGTGTGGCATTGATGGTGTTGACAATAAACAATGCTTGATGAGACCAGGCTCGGATTTCTGTGCGACCAGGGCTAAGGCCCAAGGTTAGGCGTAGGGGCTTACGGGCTTAGGGGCCTTAGAGCCTAAGGTTCAGGAGGCTCCTAAGGCCCTCCCGGTGCCCGCAGCCAGGCAGGAAGGGTCAGTCAGGCAGGAAGGATCCTGGTTTTGAAGGAACGCAGCAACTCTACCCTGCATAAGTGCCTGGCCTGGCATTTACTGGGGTATCGGAGCTCAGTTACGAGTATGTAAGCCCAATTTTTAGAACTGTGTGAAAAGGAAGGAGGATAAATGTGCTTACCGGGCGCCAGATAGTGGCAATGGCGACGGCAGCATCAACATCAACATTACTACCTAGGACTTAGAAATCGCTCTTTGATAGAGGCGCTGTTGTATCCATAGCAGTGATCGACATGCGGGAACGCCGACGCACAGGAGAGTGAGGCGGTGACCAGGCAGAACAGGCGCTGGGGGTGGCGTCAGTGGTAGGCAGGGGTTCTAGGGGAGTCGGTGACTTAGGAGGGTCTCCCTGGGAGCAGCCTGCAGGCTACGTAAGGAGGCGTTACAGCCGTTAACGTCAGCGCAGGTGAAACAAGCGGGACGAGTTGCTCGCCTATCGTCTATCGTGCGGTCGCGTGGAGGGAAAGGTAGAATCCCAGATGACATACCTTGTGCAGTGTAGTACAGAATCATACCAGCATGTTGTGTTGGCCAGCTTGGAAATTTCTGGGGAGTGCTACACTCGCTTGCAGCGTGGTTCGGGGAGGAATAAGCACCGTTGGGCCGATTGTAAACCCTAGCAGCTAGGTGGCACCCTTCCTACTGCCTAGCACCTGGCACCTGGCCCCTAGTTGCAGTGGGATGCGATTCGAGACGCCACTGACTAACACACTGACCTAACACTGGCATCTGGAATCTTGGAAATGCATCTGCCAACGGCTGACGGTGCCAACCCCAGCACCAACAACCCAAACAACAATTCAGCCTGCCGGGGCCACGCTTCCCTCTTCCACCCATTTTTCTGCCTGTTGCACAAGGCTGGCCTTCTTGCTTCAACTTGTAACTTACCCTCCTCTTGATTGTATTGTCAATATCCACTTACTAGGTAGCAACGCTCCTCAATGCCCGTTTGCAACATTCAGCCTGGGCTTGATCACGACATTGTTGATCCCCGAAGCACTCATCCCGCGTTACTCTTCCACCGTTCCACCACTCTGCCAGTGCTCACATCCTGTCGGGCCGCTCTCCTATGAAACAGAGCAAGATCGGCCCTCTCTACATCAATTAACACGAGGCTCTGCAGCCGTGCCACCGTCGCCATGGAGCGCTTTGGCCGCTCCCACACCCATTCCAAACGTCCGTCTTGTCCTCCCTCGTCCTCCACCCAGACTCCCTTCCGCCTCGATGAAGGCTTTTCAGAAGACACGTCCAGTCAGGAAGAAAATGGGCGCAATGGGTTCGCTGCCACGGCCGCGCAGTTTCAAGAATGGGTCATGGCTCAGAACGAAGACACGCGGGCAGATATTGCCTACGAGGTCTTGCGCACGCTTCGAACCTCCAAGATCGCGGCAGTAGTGGACCGGTTGACTCCTTTGCTATACATGGATCCGTTGGAAAAGTTGCCGCCCGAGATCACCTCCGAGATCTTTTCCCACTTGGATGCCCATACCTTGGTCACAGCCTCGCTTGCATCACGGACCTGGCGGGCACGGGTCATGGATTCCAAGCTGTGGCAAGACCTCTACAAGGGCCAGGGCTGGGGTCTCAATATGGCTGAGATCAGGCAGTTTGACAACATCCATGCGTCCGGGGGCCGAGCCGTGTACAAAAAGGGTTACCGAGGCCAACCTTTTGGCCAGCGTCAACCGAAGAAGCGCGCCACTTCGGGCTGGATGGATTCCAGAGGCCGCAAAATGTCGGCCGATGTGGCTCAGTGGCGTGAACAACATAGTGTCATCGAGGCAGATACGGACATGCAATCGGACTCGGACGATCAAGAGATGCAAGATGCTCCGAGTCCCGCCCACCATTCGCTCCTGCGCCCGAACAAAAGGCAGAGCCAGGACTCCAGCGATGAGATGGATTACAGCTCTTCGGAGTTGACAGACGGACAGGACAAGCGGAGAAGACAGCCTGTACACACTCGCGATCCTCCTTTCAAGTCACGGTTGGCGATACCAGATTCCCATGGCGGAGAACGTCTCAACTGGCACCATCTGTACAAACAGCGCCAGAAGCTGGAGCAGAATTGGATTAAGGGCCGATATACGACGTTCCAACTTCCTCACCCTTTTTATCCAAGCGAAGCTCACCGAGAATGTGTGTACACGATCCAGTTTTTTGGAAAATGGTTGGTGAGCGGCAGTCGTGACAAGACCTTGCGAGTCTGGGATCTTGACACCCGACGGTTACGCGGAAAGCCGCTTGTTGGCCACTCCCAGTCTGTCCTGTGTTTGCAATTCGATCCCACCCCAGACGAAGATATCATCATCTCGGGCAGCAGTGATTCCAGCGTGATCATCTGGCGCTTTTCCACGGGAAAGAAGATCTACGAAATCCCGTCCGCCCACGAGGAGTCAGTGCTTAATCTGCGATTTGACAGTCGATATCTCATCACTTGCTCCAAGGATCGACGAATCAAAATATGGAACCGCCGACCTCTGGTTGCTACGGATCGGGACTATCCTAAGATCAGCCGAAACAGTACGGCACGCGTGCCGACCTATATCGTCGACACCAGTGATATTGAACCCTCGCTCTTGGAAGCAAGAATGGCCAATGGCACTGTCCGAGCCCTGAAACCATATATGCTCCTGTTGACCCTAGTAGGTCACAGTGCTGCCGTCAACGCGATCCAGATCAACGGTGATCTGATCGTTTCTGCGTCCGGCGACAGACTGATCAAAGTGTGGAGTACCAGGGACGGGAGAGTCTTGAAAACATTACAAGGGCACCAAAAAGGCATAGCATGCGTACAATTCGATAGTAAGCGGATTGTTAGTGGCAGCAGTGACAACACTGTCAGGATCTATGACCCCTACTCCAGCGCAGAGGTTGCTGAGCTGAAAGGACATACCAATCTTGTCCGCACTGTGCAGGCTGGATTCGGCGATATGCCTGGGGCCGAGGAAGTGTACGATTATGAAGCCAGAGAAGCCGAGAGAAAGTACCTGGAAGATTTGGACAGTGGCTTGATCGTCGAAAACCGAAAATACAATCGCGACGTCCGGAATGGTGACTATGGGTCGTCGCGACTTGCATTGGGTGCCAAACTGCCACCTGGAGGGGGCGGCAGTAAATGGGGGCGGATCGTGTCTGGGTCTTATGATGAATCCATCATCATCTGGCGGAAGAACGCTGGTGGCGACTGGTACATTGGGCACGTGTTGCGCCACGAGCCCGTTACTCGAGAGATGGCTGGCCGAGCAAGACAGCGTCCAAATCAACAAGCCGCTGCTCAGAATGTTTCCCAGCCGGCGTCGAATCACCCCGTCACGGCTTCAGTTGCTCAAGCAGGTCAAGCAGGTCAAGCCAATCTCAACGCCACCAGCCACGGCCCTGCAGGAGCTGCTCACCCGGCAATCATGTCTGCATCACAGATTGTCCAGCAAACTGTAGGCACCTCTATTGCGAGTCTCGGGGCCGGTATCTCCAATGTCATGGGCATCAACCGAGTCCTAAATGCCCCTGGCAATGCTCCGAACAACCCTTCCAATCTCACGACGCAGAACTTCACTTCGAGTTTGACGGCCGCCGGTGGCTCACAAGCGTTGACCCAAGCTGTCGTGGCTCACACGCAGGCTGCTGTGAACCAAGCCGTGCAGCAAGCTTTGGCTCAAGCCGGAGGGCAACAGGCTCGAGCACAAAGCGCATCACAGCAACCGCACCATCAACATCAGGCGGCCGGCCCTGGTGTATCGAATACCAACAACCATCAGGCTCATACTCATACCCATGCTCATAATCATGCTCATGCTCATGCTCATGCTCATACCCTTCCACAGCATCAACAAAATGCGCTTCCACCTCATAATTCCCAGGCCCATCCTCAAGGACAAGGTGTTCAGCAACAGCAGCAGCAGCCGCAGCAGCAACATCAGCAAGCGGGCCACACTCAAGGCCAGCAGCCACAGCCGCATACTCCGGGATCTCGAGTTTTCAAGCTTCAGTTCGACACGAGACGGATAGTATCATGCTCACAGGACAGTCGGATCGTCGGGTGGGATTTTGCCAACGGAGATGCCGAGATTATCGAGGCCAGCCGATTCTTTTCTGGGCCTTGAGTGTGGCGCCGTCCCCGTCCTATGTACCTATAGGTATGCATCAAGTTGTAAACTCGACCGAAATCAGTATTATCATTGATATCAAAATTGCTCCAAGTTTCCGCTAGAATACTTTTAACCACCACACCACTAATATGGGCTTGCACTGTATCATCAATTTGGCCTGGTACTTAGGATACAGCAGGCCACCAAGCAGGCTGATTAGAGTGATGACTACGTAGATCCGTCAAAACGCAGCCTGATCCCTTGATCAGTACCTAATCTATTGTAGTTTTTCGACCGACTATCGCGTCAACACTGGATACTGGATACTAAGCTTAGCTTATTACATACTACATACCTTAAAGGGTACTAGCACTAGCATGCAGGTGGTGACCAAAGGAATGCCTCAGGCTCGTAACGTAACGGCAACAACAACAACAACAACAGCGACCACGACCACGACCACGACCACGACCACGACCACGACCACGACCACGACCACGACCACGACCACGACAATGACGACGACGACGACTCAGGCACCCTCGACAACAGTGACGGTGACGGCTTGGAAGTACCTAGGTACCTCAAGGTCATTGGTGTTGTTGTGTATTGTATTGGTGGTGTACAGTATCTAGTAGGTACCTAATATAATATAAGAGCTAGGAAGTGTCATAAGTCATAACGAAAGAAAAAGCGTTAAAGAATCAGACAGATCTACTTGTCGCCAACAGGGTTAATGTTACAGTGTAGTAGAGGACCGAGAAGTAAACAACATCTTTTCTACCGCTGATTAATCTTCGTATTTGTCAATAAACTTACTTTCGTTGACCGTCCACTTCCGCAGCCGGTTGCGATGATCGGTAAAGGATTGAGTGAAACAGTAGCCAGGCCAGTAGACCGGATGATATGGCAGTACTTTCGCTGCTCCAAGGTCCAAGAACTTTCCTGCGCCATAGTTGGAAGGTTGGACGTCTGGGATGAACAGATTACACTGTTCTGCAATGTCTATATTCTCGATCATTTTAGTGAGTTGATTTGGATGAGCAGCTGTGCTGACCAGTTCCTTGACTAATGCCCATGGGATAAAATCCTTCTCTTTGCAGAGGGCACGGATGTCATTGACCTGGGAGCTTGACAGCTTTACCCACCCGTAGCACTTGACCGCAAACGTGCCGTCTTCGTTCATGTCTTGTAAACGGGCGAACGCTCGACATTCACAGCTAAATGGATTGAAATAAAGATGCTGCTCTTCGGGATTGAGCCGTGAATCCGGGAGAATGGTAAAAGGGTAGAACTGTGACGGGATTAGAGATCTCACTGAGGTTAAGAGCGCGCTTAGAAATCACCACTTTGATGGCGTATTGAACGCTGTTGATATGGGCCGATAGAACAATTCCTTGTTTACCTTCCCCTAAATATTTCAAGCATTCAAACTTCTGCTCAAAGTCTCTGAAATGCCTCAGCAACGGATCTACCTCCGGTGACTGGAAAGGCTCGTCCTCCATCAACTGCGCCGAAAGGCATTTCCCAGTCCAGAACTTATCGTCAAATTCCGAGGGATCCATGTGTACAGGTGAGAGAAATTCGATTCCGGGCTGTACTACAGCCCGGCGCCAGACATGAACATCCCGTTCGACATGAGAACTTTGATGTTTCCAACCCTGCTTCGTTGTCTCTGTGTCTGCAGAGCTCCACCTCTTGATTGTTCTCAGTAGTATCTCTGGAGGTATGGATTTGTTGACATAGGTAGAGGCCGATCACAAAAGTCGTTGGGCAGCTTTCAGCAAGCAACAACAGTGAGATAGTTGGTGCTGAGTAGACAGGAAACACGACACGCGGCGCGTTGGATTTCGTAAGGCCGATCAGTAGTGAGGGCGGACAGGAGAGGACCAGGCCAGGTAGAGAGAGGGTGGTAGTCTTAATGATACACCGCGCCGATACCAGCTGGGTACGGAGTACAGTAGGTGCTAGGTAAACAGTGGAAGATAAGTGGCTGATCATGTGATGCCCTGCCCTTGAACGATGCCACGTGACTGGATCCGGTGGCGACGATGTGTAAGAACGAGAGTCTCCGAACCTCTTCCATCTCTGCCGCCCACCTTCTGACTGTCATCGGCCACCGTCTACAGTGTCAACGTCTTGTGGCGTGGCAAGAAGGCAGCCATTTCTTCCTCTTCTTTGTTTCTTGCTTCTCGCGATCACTTTACTGATAGAATCACTTGTTCGTCGCGGCCGCTGCCGCCCACACCACTGACAAGATGGCCTTACAGGCTCCGCTCGCCCAGCTTCCTGTACGTATTCAACGTACAGTACGAGCTCAACCTCCGCTGATTCATATGTCTCTACAGAGCCTGTCCATACTCGGCCCAGATGTCTGGACTACGCTTCCCTCCCTGTTCACATCGCCATTGAAAGCGCTGCGCCGCAACCGCGCTGCGCGGCGACCTGCCGAGGTAGATACGCAGGCTGCCCGCCAAACGCAATCGACAGCCAGCAAGAGTGTGGAAGGGCCATACGTGTGTGATATCACCCCGTTGGAGAAACAAACGACCTAACGCTTTTCCAGGTTTCATCGATGACAAGACTACCAGAGTTCCTCGCAACAGTACCGATCGAGAACCTGCGCTCCACCCCGCCGCATTCCCGTCCGCGCCAGCCGCTCCCATGGCTGTCTGGCAGCCTTCGTAGCAGCAGTCTAGCATCACAGATCTCTATGCTGTCAGCGCAGCGGTCTTTCTCAACCACCGCACCGGGAATAGCAACAATGCGGGTGATGTCAAGTACGGCCACGGTCAAACAATCCCGATTTCAGCCTTCAATGCGCCACCTTCTGTTCGGCTCCCCGCGGAGAGGAGGAAACGTAGGCCAAGGACTCCAACGTCGAGCCTTCTCGAATTCATTTCAGGCTTCGAATCAAAACATGTTGGCCCACGCCGAACGAACCGCAAACAACAATCCTGCGAGTGCGACCGCACAAAGCGCCTTTTATTCTGCTCTTCTGCGAGCCAATCTACCCAAGATTGTGATCGAGAGATATCAGTCTGGTCGATATGCCAGTAACGCAGCAACGGATACCGCGTACCTCAAGGCTCTTCAAATGGTTGGCTCCGTGCCCGCTCCGGGTGCTTCGAACGTAAGTGTGTCTGCAAACCAGGGCGACGGCCTGCCCCCACACACCCTTCGGGCCGTGGGCCAAGCAGTTGCAGGACAAAACTACGGTGGCTCGCTAGTCATGCCCAGCAATAAATCCGGCACAGGCGCAAGAGAAGCACCTCTATATGTTGTGGTGGAAGAGTCATGGGGTACTACAATTCTCAAATGGGTCAAGATGTTCCTCTGGGTCGGTCTTGCTGGCTATTTTCTCCTGGTCATCCTCACCATGGTCGTCGAGATGTCGGGCAGTCTTCGCACGCGGGTTGGACAGAACAATGAAGTTCAGCCCCAACATCAGACTGTGCGGTTCAGTGATGTCCACGGTTGTGATGAAGCCAAAGAGGAACTACAGGAACTTGTGGAGTTCTTGAAGAATCCCGACAAGTTTAACCAACTAGGTGGCAAGCTGCCCAAAGGTGTCCTTCTCGTTGGTCCACCGGGAACTGGTAAGACTATGCTTGCTCGAGCAGTTGCTGGTGAGGCCGGTGTTCCCGTGTTCTACATGTCTGGTTCGGAGTTCGACGAGCTCTATGTCGGCGTGGGTGCGAAGCGAGTCCGTGAGCTTTTCTCCCAGGCGCGAAACAAGGCCCCTGCCATCATCTTCATCGATGAACTGGACGCTGTGGGTGGCAAGAGAAACGCTCGAGATCCCGCATATGCCAAGCAGACACTTAACCAGTTGCTGACCGAGCTGGACGGATTCAGCCCCAGTACTGGCGTAATTCTGATCGCCGCGACCAACTACCCCGAATCCCTCGATAAAGCACTCACTCGCCCTGGTCGGTTCGACCGCCACATCGACGTTCCTTTGCCTGACGTCCGAGGTCGCATTGAGATCTTGAAGCATCACATGAGAAACATGCCAGTCTCTGCTGACGTAGACGCCACCAACCTTGCCCGAGCGACAAGTGGCATGTCCGGCGCAGATCTCGAGAACCTGTGCAATCAAGCTGCTGTTCACGCCTCCCGCCTGAAGTACAAGAAAATCAACGCTCAAAACTTCGAGTGGGCCAAGGACAAGATCCTGATGGGCGCCGAGGCCAAATCCCGAATGATTCGTGAAAAGGACAAGATCCAAACGGCTTATCACGAGGCAGGCCACGCTTTGGTCAACCTGTTTACCCCCTCCAGCAGTCAACTGTACAAGATGACGATCATCCCGCGTGGCCGTGCTCTTGGTGTGACTCATTTCTTGCCAGAAATGGACGCCGTCAGCATGGGTTACGACCAATTTCTTGCTCAGATTGATGTTGCCATGGGTGGTCGGGCGGCGGAAGAATTGATCTTCGGCCCCAACAAGGTGACCAGCGGGATCGCCCACGATGTCCAGAGCGCCACACGGACGGCATATCATCTGGTCACTCAGTGTGGCTATTCAGGCAAGCTGGGAAATGTGGATCTGGCGTCGGACTACAACAATCTGTCCAGTGAAACCAAAATGGAAATTGAACGTGAGGTTCGAGACATTGTTGAGGCAGGTAGACAAAGAGCCGACCGAATCGTCAAAGAAAAGCGCAAAGAGCTGGAAGCTCTGAAGGACGCCCTCCTTGAATTCGAAACGCTTGACCGAGAAGACATCAACAAGATTCTGCGAGGAGAAAAACTCAAACGTCTTGAAGTGGAACTGCGCGAAAATGATGACAGCAGCAACGGGAATTCTCCTCGAGAAAACAGTCCGCCGCCGAAGAAGGAGAAAGAGATCGGGCCTAAAGGGGTTGTAGGCATCAAACTTCCGGATGTCTTACTCCCTCCGGCAGCAGGCGGACGTCGGGGAGAGAGTGAAAATGCTCGAGCAAGTGAACGGTGAGACTGATGTGGGTTGAAGGGGGTTGGCTGGTCCCTTCAATCGTGCACTGTTAGCAAACAAACCCGCTTGTCCAGGAGGGCTCTATTTCACCCGGCTGCAACTTGCACAAACTTGATGACGCAAGCTTTATAAGTTGTCTCTCTGTTTAAATATAGCATAAATCAGTGTGATAATTACTATGTACCTCCGCTCTAAGACTGGCACCTAACTGGATAGGTGAAGGCGAGGCTCTCAGTGACTTCTCAGTGACGCTCCTGGAGGTATCGGGGTATAAAACGCTAGGCTATATCTGGTAAGGCTGCAATATAACAGGCGCAGGACCTCTAGGCAGCATATATTAGTCTGACCGGAACCAGAAGCTGTTGAATGCCTGCGTCGGTCATCGGTCGTCGCCATGAGTTCCAGACACATTTCGCATCTTCGGAAGTGGCTCTGGTCCTCTCCGCCGGCAGAATGGGTGCTGAGTCAACTGCGAGAACTGCTCATCGGCGCCCTACGGCAGGGTCCCGTTCCCAAGCATGTCGCCTTCGTGATGGATGGGAACCGACGGTTTGCGAAGAAGAACAGGATTGAGACTGTAGAAGGACACAATTTGGGATTTGAAGCACTGGCCAAAGTAAGTTTGACACCACACCACACCACCAGCCTAGACACGGACGGACCTGGGGAACCATGCGCTGACCGGTGGCTGAACCAGATCCTCGAAGTATGCTACAAGTCGGGCGTGACCCATGTGACAATCTACGCGTTCAGCATCGAAAACTTCAAACGGTCCAAATACGAGGTGGACGCTCTGATGGACATGGCCAAGATCAAACTGAGACAACTGGTCGAGCACGGCGACCTGCTCGACCGCTACGGCGCCCGAATCCGGATTCTAGGCCAGAGGGAACTGATCAAGCCCGACGTGCTGGAGGTGGTCGATCAGGCGGTCAAAATGACATCAGGGAACGGCAACTGTGTGCTGAACGTGTGCTTCCCGTACACCAGCCGCGAAGAGATCACTTCGGCCATCCGAGATACAGTGGACGAGTTCAGTCGACCAATCCCTCGCGATGTGGCAGACAAGGAGCGGACCAGGCCTTTCAAAGAAGAGCGGATCGCACATACCATCCGGTCCCATCAATTCAGCCAGCACACCAGCACGGATTCGGATTCCACCTTTCTACACGCGCCCGAATTACACTCACCCTCATCAAGCACAACCTCTCTCTCATCTTATTCGCAAGACGCAAGCGAACAAGACCTCTCATCCATGTCCACCTCCACCACTCTCCAGCCTGACGGCTATTCCGACACCACCACCTCTCCTTCCGAACCGACGTCGACGTCGTCGGGCGAAAAGCAGCTTCCTCACCACAAGAACCAGACTTCACCTACGCCAGCCTCCAAAGCCTCTCGGGAGCATGGACAAGTGAAAAATCCAAGCCCAAACTCAACCTATCCCTCCCCCGAGCTGATCACTCCCGACACTCTCAGTTCGCACATGTACAACGCCGGCGACCCGCCCGTCGACCTGCTGGTCCGCACCAGCGGAGTGAGTCGACTCTCGGATTTCTTGCTGTGGCAGTGCCACCAGGACACGCAGATTGTCTTTCTAGATGTTCTGTGGCCCGACTTTGATCTGTGGAGTTTCTTGCCCGTCTTGTGGGAATGGCAGTGGCGGACGAGGAAAGCCGAGAAGTCGGAGCACGATTAAGAAACTAAGAAACTCGGGAGCATGATTAAAAAACTTGGAGCATGTTTAAAAATTCGGAGCAATGCTGTGGTTGTGCCTTTGGCCGTTCCGTTCCATTACGACTTATGACAACTCGTCTTGTCAGTGGTGAGGGCACCTTCTAGCTCTTACATTAAAGTATAGGTAGGTAGATACTGTACAGTGTAAACCACCAATACACAATGAACACCAATGAATGACCTTACGGTTAGGTAGGTACTTACTGTTGTCGAGGGGTGCCTAAGTCGTCATCCTCACCGGCGTCTTTTGGCGTTCCGTTCCTTGCCTTTAGCCTTATCCAAAGACTTTGCTTTTTCATATGGTGCTCCACTCTCCGCTTCATCGTCACTCCGTAATCTAACAACATTCTTCCCCTGTCCACGTTCCTTCACCGACACCCCTCGCAGCAACCATTACTCAGAGCATAGGCGGAAATGTCATAAACGAACGGGCTTGCTTAGGTCAGTCTACCTAAGGTGCCCAGTGCCACAGAGGTACTGCTACGTAGTAGTAAGGACGCGAAGGTGTCGTGACCTGGGACTTGAAGCGCATTTTGCGCTCCAAGTCTGAGTGACAGCCAACGCGTGCCCAGCAAAACGTGATTCGCCGAGGCTGAAGCCTCCTAAGCCTGTGTGCTCCCGTCGTCTTCCTTCTATCCCCTCCTGTATACCTCCAAAATGCAAAGACCTATTGTAGATTACAGACCAATTCGAGACAACTGCATATATTATCTATAAGCTTCAAGGTGAGGATTGAGGTAGCCTCGGTGAGCCCAAGGGTGACACGAACGGAGGACTCTGAATGCCCGACCTCGGTGTGATAGCAGACACGACGGGTGACTTCTTTTCGGATTTTTGAACTGGCGTCTTGGGAGGTGATGGTGGCGTTGCTTCTGTAGGTGTATGAAGACTCGAGTATGCCGGGTGATGTTCATGGATGAAAGTGCTTCCCGGCAGCTCTTGAGGGGTGCTTGGTTTATTGGAGACGGATCTTGCCTTCGCTTGCTCGTATGCGGGAGGTGAAGCTGCTGGGAAAATAGGCCAGTTGAGGTCACCGGCTTCAGGAGAGCCTGCCTGTCCCTCGGGACTGTCCAGCTCGTGTGTGTCTGGCACCTGCGACATTTGAAGAGCCGGTTCTTCCGGCGGAAACGTCGTCGACCGCGCCATCTGAGCCGCTGCTTTCGCTTTCCGCCTCCGGATGAAGATGAATACCGCAATGATGACCCCGACGAAGAGGACCGCGTTCACCGCGATTCCAATTTCAGCCCCGAGAGGCAGCTTACTGTGCGTCGGGACCGGCGTAACAAGCATGTACATCTGCGAGAAAACATGGTCGGTGATCAATGTCAAGCCCGAAACCGTCGGCGTGGATGCCGGGATGAATTTTGTTGCTGGATTGGAAAAGCATGGCGTCTGCGCACCGATAGCCGTGTAGTAGACCTGGTACCCGCTATGTCTGTTAGATCCACACTTTCTCCATGTGAGATGACACTTACATTGGACAGCAACCATTTGCCGTGGTGAAATAGTCCTGCGGACATCTGGTCAAGGCTGCATCTGCCCCTTGGTCGAATGGGCAACAATCGGCTCTCGACTCGGAACAGCCAATTGCGGGAAATTCAGTCACCATTGCGTTGCTATCTGTTACAACAGCAAAGTATGGAACTGTGCAGCTCCCTGTCATCAACGGTCCTCCAGCAGATGTTGCCGTCGACGGTCTCCCACTTATGGATACCATAGTCTCTGAGACCACATCTCCCGAGATTGTGAGGTACCGAGAATCGATTGATGAGGAAGTGGAGGAAATAGTGTTAGTCGATGAGACGGTCGGAGGGCTGGTCACCGGCGTGACCCCTTGGGTACTGGCACTGGCAAGGGCGCTGGACAGCCCGCTCGGTGAACATCCCACAAAATCTGGAGCTGTTTCATTCACGGCGGCACACTCCTGCTTATTGAACTGGATGGCGGCTAAAGACTTGATTAACATCCATCGTTCTGTGTTTGTTTTCTCGTTCCAGCTTACTTGCTTGCTCATCTTCCGAACATTTTTGGGACAGGCAGCATGACAAGGTAGTGACATAGGCCGAGTTGGAGCAAAGACAAGCAATATCAATCACGGAGCATTGGGTCTGGGCCGTGGTCGAGTTTGAGAGACATTGTTGCTGTCGCGTGTCAGCAGGAGCTTTCTTGAGCATGTTCGAAATACCAACCGCACACTGAGGGATATCTTGGACACTGATAGCCCAAACAACTCGAAGACAGAGGGCTTGGATAAGAAGCACAAACAAGATCATGACGAGCACTTCAGACTTGACGAGTGGCGGCGAAAATCCTCATGTACTGCATCATCAGGGTATACAGCCACGGCAGTCAACTGAACGAAGGCTAAAAACCGAGGTGACCTGAGAATGGGAGAGATGTTGGTCCAAAGTAGTCCTCATTTGCGACATCTTTGTTTCCGGTTCAGGATTCAAACAAAAGAACTACATACCCGCGGTAGTCAGGACGACATTCCTCAAACAATGCCGGATCTCGGCACATAATCCAGGGGATGTGCAATCCAGCCAACCATTGCGACATGACATTGGAATGCGAAGACGCATACCGCTTACCTGATCTGCGTTCTTGCTGACATTGGGTCGATCACTCTGCCATGGCTCTCGGACGAGGCTGAGCAAGCGCTTTACTTGACCCGTGTTTGGGAGTCACCGATCTCTTGAGGCCCTTACCCGGCCATAGACATGTAGCTCAAAAGGAGTGGCCGGTCAGCAAGAGACTTGCTACCAGTCGCAGCTGGTTCACGACTCGTCTTTTTCACACAAGCCCCATCCTCAACATAGAGATGGCTTGTTCGTGAGGGTCTTTGGCAAACGTGAAGGCTCGTACGATAACGATCAGGGATGATGCTAATAACTCCTAACCGGTATGACTGAGCTCCGCTATTGTCTGAGGGCGGCAGCGTTCGCACCCAACTGGAGGCGTCCGCAAAGACGGCGATAGCGGCGATGAGGAAGATGGCGCTGCGTCGTTGTCCCCAAGATGAGAGGCTCATTCTCTGATCTTGCGACCCCATGCTGCAACAGTAAGACTGATGATGGAGGCGCCATACCCTTCGATCGGGGCTAATGACCGTGTTCAACCTAGCAGAAGAGGGTGGAGGGGACTGCGCAGGACGGAGGAGTAGGACGTTGGTAACTCGATATCTCTTCAGCCACGATCACGATAAGCACAAGGCCACGGAGCAGCTCGGTTGCATCTAGATACGGACATAGTCTGGGAGATAGATACCTTAGGTAGGTAGGTATCAGTGGAGGTAGGATTTGAAGATTGCCAGTAGGGAGTACGGACACTGGTAGCACCAAGGTAGTACGTAGAAATTAGCCGTAGCTGCCACTGCCGAGCGACGCTGGAGTGCAGCCGCAGCGTTTTCATTCGCTAAGCCGGAACCTGAGAGGCATTAATTCGAATTAGTCGTGCAAGCCTCAGGCCAGTGGCCCGACTTCCACCCCCCCTCTGCGCCGTTACCTTTATCAGGGTCGCCAGCGATATGAGATACTACTCTGTAGTACTGTCCAGGCCGGATGGACGCTGGAACGACTCGGGCCCTCCAAGACGTTTGTCTCTTCCATCAACATCGCATCGCATCGCCGCCTGTTGAGCATCTCGTCACTTCTAACAGCGCCCATACCCACGCCTAAGCCTACGACACGTCTACATCCAAACCCCCCTGATGGGCACGGCGGGACGTGATCTGCCAACCTGCTTCCCTTGTTAGCATCTCTAGAGACGTTCGTCAATATGGGGACCTCGATAGACGCAAAAGGCGCCGAACACGCAGTCCATGGCCGAGAAGGCATCACGTCCATCGATTCGCAAGGGCCACTGCTCGAAGGCAGCGGAGACGTGACCGGGGACAGCCAGACGAACTCTCCGAGGGGCCGGACCCTATCACGCATCTCGACGACCAGTCAGGTCGAATTCAAAGTGTACAAACGACGCTTCTTCGGGCTGGCGCAGCTTGTGCTGCTGAACATCGTGGTGTCCTGGGACTGGATCGCCTTTGCGCCTGTCTCGTCCACGTCGGCGCAGTACTTCGGCACGAGCGAGAGCAACATCAACTGGGTGTCGACAGCCTTCCTGTTCGCCTTCTGCGTGACCACGCCAGCCACCTTCTTTGTCCTGCACCGGCACGGCCCACGCGTCGCCATCATCATTGCCGCCGCCCTCGTGTTGGTCGGCAATTGGATCAAGTACGGCGCGACGCGGGCCAACAACTTCGCCGGAGTCATGGTCGGACAACTGATCATCGGCTTCGCCCAGCCCTTCGTTCTGTCCTCGCCCACCAGCTACAGCAACCTGTGGTTCAGTCCAGCAGGCCGCACCACCGCCACTGCCGTGGCGTCGTTGGCCAACCCGTTCGGGGCTGCGCTGGGCCAACTCATCTCGCCGTTCTGGGCGGACGAGCCACGACAAATCCCCGACATGATCCTGTACGTCGCCATCATCTCATCTGTCGCCTGTGTGCCGGCCTTCTTCATCCCCGGAAAACCGCCTACACCGCCCTCGGCTGGCGCCGTGGCGGATCACATGGACCGCACCTCTCTGCAGCACGACCTGCACACACTGGCACACTCGGTCGAGTTCTATCTGCTCTTCGTTCCTTTCGTCGTGTACGTTGGCTTTTTCAACGCCTTTTCGAGCCTGCTCAATCAGATCCTGGAGCCGTACGGGTTCAGTGAGAGTGATGCAGGGATTTCTGGCGCCGTGCTGATTGTGGTCGGGTTGGTTTTCGCCGCTATATGCTCGCCTATCATGGACAAGTACAAATTCTACCTGAGGTATATCAAGTTGACCATTCCGTTCATCGCACTACCGTATCTGGTGTTCATCTGGGCCCCACAGTCACATTCGCTCGCCTACGTCTACGTCGTCTGTGCCATCCTCGGCGCCGCCAGCTTCGGCCTTGTCCCTGTTGTTCTCGAATTCCTCGTCGAGATCCACTACCCTCTCGGTCCGGAGCTGGGTAGCAGTCTGTGTTGGTGCGGCGGCCAGCTGCTGGGTGGTATCTTCATCGTCATCATGGACGCCCTCAAGGATTCAAGCGATACTGATCCTCCGCAAAACATGAAGCGCGCCTTAATTTTCCAAGCCGTCCTAGCTATGGTCGTCATGCCAACCGCGCTCGCTCTGGGCCTCTTCGGTCGCCAGTCGCACGTGAGGAGACGTAGGCTCGAGGCCGACCGCAGCGGGACTGACCAGTTTGTCGATATTGGCGTCGACCACGACCAATAGCCGCTGGACAATGTTGTGCTGTACGAGTGTGCATCCCAATTGTGAAATAGGGAATGTGGAGATCCAGTTGAACGGAGCAACGTGCTCACCTACTGTTACACATCAGTGGTTTGGCTCTACCCGATGAGAGGCCCTACTGGGCCCGGCGATGGAGTGCATGAGACAGACCTTCAAGCTGATCTCGATCCTAACCCCAACGCCTCCTCCCTTGCGACGCGGAGAGTTTGCAACGAGAAGATGGGGTATCAACGGGACCGTGACCGTGAACAGTCTCATTATCCAGGCAGCTATTCTCTTCTCTTTCCATAGCACTTGATCCCAATGTGGCCTATTTGGCGGGCTTGCGAAGACAATTTTGTTTGCATCTTATCGCATCGTCTTCTGAGGCGCCTCCTCCTGATATATAATTGTATCTACTCCCGAGTTGATGCCTGACCGCATTAGATTTGAAGTTTGAGAGCCAGGCCCGTCGGTCATGGAGAAGGAAGGAAATACATGACAGCTACTAAACATAGGTAGTGAGAACGCTGCTCTGTTGGGAGTGGCTAGTACATATCCTACATACGTGATGTAGTTTGTCGATACATGGACGTCAGAGATGTTCCATATATTATATTCGGCCTTCTAACAGCCACTTCAATCGAGCCAACAGACATCAATTCCGAACACACACACACACACATCACATACGAAAGCGCATATATGGACAATTCAATACGTTGTGATGCGATGTGATGCCATAAACAGGCCATACTGCACTGCACTGCAAGGAGGGTACAAGGTCAATAAGGCAAAATCCGAACCGAAAACACGAAAAGACTTGAAAGAACAGGCCACCCGGAACGGATTGACTCGACAGGACAGAGACCGTTTCCCTTCCAGCGAACAACACACGGCTGAGAATACCCAGTGTAGTAGGTAGGGAAGGTAGATATGTTCTAAAATTGCCCGCGGATTCGGAAATGCTCTCGACTGGGATGCATTCCGCCCAAAGCAACGACGGTATTATGGGTCTTAGGGGCGGGATTGTAGCTTCTTGATTCAAAAACTCCCTTGGATTGTCCTGACACCAGACGCAGACGCAGACGTAGACCGAACAGGCTGATGCGCCCGACCACACCCCAAGATACGAGCGAATCGGGGAGAAAACAAGTCTTTCATTTTATGAGTAGCTGTACAGGCGGGTGGGTGTGTGCACTACTATGTATTGTACTTGGAGCATCTGTGGCAGAATGAACACCCATGCAAGATCCTGCACCCCCATGCTCATCCGACAGCAGAGTTGGCATTAGATGTTCCTGTTTGCAAGTAGGCATGGAAAATCGTCTGGCTTCTGGACTTCCCAGCGGTGACGGGGTCGGCGGGGGTCGTGGGACGGAAAAAGGGAGGGCTCTATTTCAGTGCCTTCCACAGCTTAGGAGCGGCGCATTGCGTTGCGCAGTGTTGCAGGTGGAAGACTGGATGATTTGGTCAGCTCACTCTCTCTCTCTCTCTGTCTCTCTCCGTGGCCTTTCACCGAACACTGGGTGGAACTGGGAGTGATGTAGACATACATTCTTCGACGCAATCTTCATGAGGCCCTTTGTGATCGGGGTCTTCTTGGGCGGCGGTGACTCGTTCAACGCATTCGTCGAAGTGGTGCTTGTAGCCAACGCATTGGGCGGAATTGGCGCACTCTGTTCAAAGGTCAGTCGCTCCGCTCTTGATCTTGATAATGGCACAACACCAGTCCGTAGCGTGTATAGGCGTGTACATACCCTCCTCGAGCTTGGGCTTGGGGTCCACGGGCTCTTCTTCTTCTTCTTCCTCCTCCTCCTCCTCTTCTTCCTCACCACCTTCGTCACCACCCTCCTCTTCCTCACCAGCATCGTCGTCCTTTGATTCCTCGCCGCCTTCGCTGGATTCTTCCTCTTCGGCGGGAGCTTCGGCGTGCACCTCCTGCACGAATGAGACCGAGCTCATCAGGTCCGACAAGAAATCTGTGATCCCCATGGTGGAGTTTCGTACGCGGCGATGCGAAGAGAGTAGAGGTAGCCGGACCTGTAGGAACGGTAGGTGATAGAATGCAAGGCCACCCCGGAGACTCGACGGTGTGGTTTGACCGTGTCTGTGTAGAGTGCGAATGCCGACGGAGTTGTAAGGAGAGCTTCTTGAAATCAAAGCTCGAAGCTCCAACTTTGGGCGAGTTTGAATTGGTGGTCTCCCATTGGTCACATTGGACTGCTTACATAACATACACTACGTCCCATGTCCAGAAGGAGGCCATCTGAGGACCGATGCTCTGCGGTGAATCACTTCGTAGGCAGACTGAGACTGTTCAAACTCTTGGAGTAGTACAGTTTACAAGCTATGAAGCCATGCTAAGAGTATAGGCCCCTCCCACCCGCGTGAGATAGACACGTGTCCTGGCGCCTAAACACCCTGCTTCAAAATCAACCCCCACAGACAGCCTGCCCAAGCCCCAATGTGTGAGCCTTATTCTAGAGGAAATGAGAGCCTCCGATCGAGCTCCGCCTGTATACTCTGCTGCTGTACCTCCTCGTACCCGGGAGGCGGCTCGCGCGGCGGTTCGATATCTTCCACTGGTGATGCTGACCTCATTCGACCACCAGCGGATGATGAAATTGGACTTCCGGCCTCGGGAGAATCTATGACCGCGCTAGATGGAATCGCCTCTCCTGCTGCAACCCTATCTTGACCTGATTCTTGATATGACGGCAGCGGGTCAAGGTGGACATTGTTGAGGTTGACATCGCCTAGAAAGCTGTCCTGCCGTCGTCCCGTCAGGTTCTCCTCCCTCGCAGTTGACACAACTTGCTGCAGTCTCTCCTTGATCTGCTCAAATTTCGAGTGGAAGTCGGGTGCACCGCCCTCCTTGAAGGTCAGTTTGAGCTCTACGGCCGCCTGTGTTGCAGGAATGTTGCCTCCTGGGACGGGCTGGAGAGCGGCTTGCCAGGCATTGGGTCCGAACCACGGTACTGTGATGTGAGTATCGTGGAGGTTCAGAAGCGGCGCGGAAAACGACTGCAACTCCGGCGTGGGCTTGTCGGGTAGATATACAATCTACATCGCCAGTCAGAAGAGGGAACAATTGTTGAGAGGTGGATGTTACTCACTCTCTGGTTCGTCAGATACACAATGCCTGAACTGGAATGGATGTTTAAAGGATGGTGGCCCGGATATGTCGAGGGCGTGGTAATATCGAGGGATATTCTCGGTGATGATTTGTGGATGATTTTCTCTGCCGGTAGTGGTATGAAGCCTTGTTGGCCATCCAACATCACCCAGCTGGAAAGGACAGAGTTAGGTTCAATGACTTGAGCGGTAGGATACTTCGATACATACTTGATGGACATGATGTGGTAGTATGATGCACTGTGCTTTCGCAGAGCACTTCTCTTCTCTGGGAAAGGGTGGAATGTTGTTTTGAATGCCGTCTTTTAGTTGGAGGTCAAGGCTTCGGTTTCAAGTCAAGGGTACAGCGGGTCGACCGGTTCAAGTTTTCGGGTTATCGATACCTATATGGGGTTATCAGGACTCGTCAGAGGGAACAAAGGGAACACAGGTCTTCTGGCGTTATGGCATGAGTGACAGCAGAATGGAAGGATAGAAAAGTGTGGAATGTCACCATGTTCAACGCGCATGTCGGGCGTCGGGCGTGACAAACCAACGACCACTGAAAGTCGCCGCCTTCAAGTTCCACCCAATCAAGCAATGCCAAGGTCGGAACCGGATAATCGGATCTTCCGCGTCAACCTGTCGAGCTGTCGCCGCTTTACTAACATGACGTCAACCACCACTCACACTACTAGCCCAGGGAAGTGGCCCGCCCATCTGCGTCCAAAGCTCTAGAACAACCACCTGGTCACAATCTGCCCTTTTTGTAGATTACAGAATGATCGCAGCTTGACGAGTTGTCACTGATTTTTCTGATTCCTCGTTCAAACGCTTTAGGTTCTGCTCTAGCAGTATGGCTTTTTTACCATCCCTGGTCAGCGCGGTTGACGCTTTCAACTACACGTGTTCGAGCCGTCGAGGTCATTGGAAAGCATGTTACAATCAACACCTCCTCTTACCACCCTGAACAGCTCCTAGTTAACTTGCGGTGCCTCGTCCAAACCGTGTTTCTCCCATATTTGGGACTCGATCATCTTGACAGAGGAAAAGATGGGGCAAGAGGCGGAACAAGAGACAGGCAAGAGACGGGCAAGAAACTGCGAAAGTTAGTCCTGGTATTTCAAAGAGCAAAACGGATGACTATTTCTTGCATCTAGTTTGCCTCACAAGTTGACACGATCATTATTACTTGACAGCCTACGAGAAGTTGTCGGTTGATGAATTTGAAAAACATTGGTCCCAGATCCTTCGGCTGCGATCGACCCTCTTCTTCCCACACGCCAGACAGGTTGACCATTTCCCTCCCGTAAAGACTCCTCGTCAAAAGGTGAAGAGCCGAGATTGCATTGCAAGCAAATCTTGGCCATAGAAAAAGAATCCATTTAAGGACATGAGTGACGAGCTCCATCCAGAATCAGACGACAGTCGTCGGCGGCTCCCAAGGTCCAGTAGGGTGAGGATGGTGCTGGTCTGGAGATGTCGGTGTGTGAGGTGGGTTGCCTCCTTCGTGGGGAGGTTCCCATGGATTGCCATGGTCACCCCAGTGTGGACGTCCTCCTCCAGAAGACCAGTCTTCCCAGTCGGAAGGTGGACCTCCCGATGAACCTCCAGTCGTGCTGTCAGATGAACCACCCTTCACAGGTGGTGCGGGCGAGCCCTTTTCCTCTCCACCACCCCACCAACCTTGGAAACCTTCCCATTTTCCTCCTTTGTACCCTTTCCCACCTTGTCTCCAGCGGCCACCTCTCCAGCGGCCACCACGACCAAACTCATGGCCTTCAGGACCGAAGGCGTGGCCAGGAGGACCGTGGCCAGGGCCCCCACCACCCCATCTCTTCACCTCGACATGAATGCCGGCATTGGCACAAAAGGCTTCGGCGGTATCAATAACTTCGAGCAGTCAGTTTCTCTTGCATTCGAACTCGGCAAAACGTCAGTGGGACTCACCTGACTTGTCCGCATTGCAGTCGGCCTCAGCACATTCTGCGACAGTTGGGAAGAACTTTTCCGATGTGCAGATACAAGCCGTGTCGCTGGCAGAGCATCCTGTGGCGGCAATGCCGTTGGTCATGCAGATGGCCTGGAGCATCGTCAGCTGACATGTTCAAAAAATGATCCAGAGAACTTACCGAGCACAGAGGCACACGGACGGCCTGTGAGGCAGCAGCCAAAGCCAGAACCACCAATGTGGTTTTCATCGTGGCGGCAAGAATACCACTTGTCGTTACTGGAGCTGGGTCGTGTCAAGTGTCGAGGTATCACAATTAAGTATAGCGTATTGAGTATGGTGTACTGTGATAGCGAACGACTGCAAAAACAACGAATGAAGAGCTAACGAGCGACTACAGAGGGGAAAGGAAAGAGAAGCCCAAGTTCAGAGGCCCAAGGTCTGGAGATAAATACCATCCCATTCTATCGATCTCCTGGGGTGGGTCCACAGCCCTCGACAACAGGCTTTTCCTACATCACAACATCTCAATATTGCGGCTTCCCTTGTCGCTGCAGGCGCACCTCACGGCAGACCACTCGAGCGATTGATGCTCCACCTAGCAGATTATCAGGTTGGCGGCCATGACAAAGGCGTCCACGATCTGCTGGAATGTCTCGGCGCCACACTAGACATGCGCTATGGAGAGTGAATGGCGCTCACTGTCAACAGCTGGGCTCCAACATTTGCCGGGGCCATTATGTGACAGGGGTCTCCCGTCTTGCAGACCGGTCCTGCTCCGGAGTGTCTAGACCGGGATGATGAAACCTTAAAGGCACGCAGCTGCCCCGGTCCTTTGCATCTGAGCTGCAGCTTTGCCCAGCCTGCTTTTTCCGCCCTTGTCTCGGACAAGGTATCTTTACAAGGACGCTCTCGACCCGCCTAACTATCAGCACTCCCCTGTCTGAACTCTGCGCTACAATTTCCGGCTGCCCGTGACTCTGAATACCATGGAAGGAGGCCATTAAATGAGACTATTGTTATCCAGCGCAGGCAAAGCCTATCCTAAGCGAACAAATCCAGTTCTGGCCCGACGCCGCTGGAAGCGCCATTGCTGCTCTTCCGTGCTTTTTTGCCTGCATGGCCACATGTTTTGACTTCAGAAATGGCGGTTCACTGACTCACCTCAGCAACGCCTCAGTGATCCTGCTTTTGCTATACGAAGGCTAATTTTGAGTTGCACTGATTTGATCGCAATGGACAAGCCTGACACTGGGCTGTATTCATTAGTTCATTCGGAAAGGGATGAAGCTGGCTGGGACAAACTTTCTGAACCTCAGTCTTTGAGTACTGGGCGGGAAGCGTCTCTCTTTGCTCTTGGTGCCGCCTTATGGCAGGCCGCGTCAGGACCCATCGTGCTGTAGATGACATGGTAGTGAGATTCAGAAGACACAAGTCTCAAAGCGTACACATAGGCAACTCTTGGATAATACATGGTTTCATAATCATAAGTCCCGAATTCCGGCATTGTCTAGATCCCAAAGAAAATGAAGATACGACCGGACCAATTAGTTCTTTCCCCATCCGCCTGCTTTGAAGCCCCAGGTCGGGTTTTCACTGCGTGCACTCTTGTACAGCCACTGTGAGAAGGTGACGGTCGGCCCGTCAATCATCTTGGTGACTATCTCGGCCAGCCAGAGGGTGACGGGTAGCAAGACCACGTGGGCCATGAGGAAGTTGATTTCCAGGCCAAAGGGGCCCCAGCCGGGGAACGGGCACAGGTTGATCCAGGCCGGGACCAGCTCTGCATGAGCATCACGGATCCGGCCTGTTGCGGCGTAGACCCGATCGCCCAGAGACCACAGCACGGGTCCGTGGACCAAGTACAGGCCGAAGGAGATCCTGCCGAGGTACTGGCAGAAGGAGGTCTCAAAGAATGACTTGAGGCCCTGGATGCGAGGGACGGCGGCCACGATGAAGGTGGCGGCCCAGAAGCGGTAGAACCATCTCGGGTCGTAGACGGCCTGGGGCTTCAGGAAGGAGAGGTAGTACCAGCCGGGCGACTGGCGGAGGTGGTCCAGGTCGCCGGTGATGGAGGGGACGCCTCCGAGATACAAAGCGATGGAGAGCAGGGTGTAGTAGATGGTCATCTTGGCCGGCTCCAGCCTGGTCAGGATGGACGGCAGCTCGCCCCTGATGGCGAGCAAGTCCAGGTCGCAGAGCAGCATGCCCATGGAGAACAGGCTGCAGAACCAGCCGTCCACGATGTAGAGGAAGTAGAAGACCAGGCCGGCTTCGCAGCAGAGCCGGGCGTTCTTGCTGAGGCGCGCGAACGCCAGCAGTGATGTGTAGATGACAATGGAGCCCTTGAATTCCAGCGCGATCGACCAGGTGTGGTCGTTGTAGCTGAAGGCCGGGTCTTCGTGGAACACGAAGCTGTAGTTCTTGATGTCGGCGTACCACCTCCACAACTCGTCGACATACGTCTTCTCTGGTTCAAGGGCCCCTGGAGCGAGCGATCGGAGCCCAAACAAGTGCCACGAGCTCATCCAGATGAACGTTGTCGCAATCACCGGTAGAAACAGACGAGACCAGCGGCGGAACAGGGCCGATCCGAGGTTGTCGGCGACCTGCGTCGCCTCATTTGCGTGGATCAAGCTCATGGGCTTCGCGGACAAGACGTAGCCGGAGATGACGAAGAAGACCGCCACGGCCAGATGTCCACCTGAAAACAGAACGCGGATCCCAGGAAGGCAGATGAAGTAGAATTGCTTGTCCCAGCCGTACGCGTTCTCTAGAATGAATTCGCCGCCGACGCCAGCGTGGCCCCATACTTGATGGTGCAGGATGTAGACGAGCAGCGCGGCAAACCCACGCAGCCCGTCGAGGTAGGCGGTACGATACAGCGGCTTCTTGGGCCGGTGACTGTTGCTGAACCAGGTCGAGGGGTTGATCAAGTCCTCGTACCGTTCTTTGACTTTTTCAACCCAGCTCGGGGTTGACTCTGGGTCGGCAGAGCCGAGGAGACCTTTTTCGAGCATCGCATCGTCCGGCGACATGCTCATATTCTTGGAGTCAGATAGTCTTGCTGCCATGCCTCTGCACCTGAAAAGGACTTTCAACGATCAGTGGTTTGTTTGACCAAACTGATGATAGTATCACTTTGGAGGGCCACGACGCTTCAGCTGCTTAGCAGAATAGCGGGGAGAAAATAGAACATGAACAGCTGAACAATGGGTGGAGAGCGTCCAAGCCGATAATATGTTTTTGTCTGGAGTTAGGTTGTGGACAAAAGAACCTGCAGTCACCAGACTGGTTTGACGTTGTCAACTGGACTTTGAAGGATGGCAACTTGTGCTTATCGTACGGGCACATGGTTGACATTGACACTGACTCCCTCCCGGCGATGATACTTTTGGGACACCCCACGCGCCTGCTGCGCGACTCCTGAGTCGTGACAGGGGGCTTCGGCCTTGTGCTCTCCGGATTCAGGGGAGCCAATCAGAACACGGGACCCGACCGGCCCGGTGTGGAGTGACCGAGTCCGCTCGATCGGCTGGTTAGACGCACAACACCCGAGACATACTGCGAGATAATCTAGGTTGCTGTGCTTTGTTTCGCTCGACTCCAAGACCCTTCGACCCTTGTTGCATGATAGACAAGGATCGTCGACCTCATTATTCTTGATTAGCGAGTCCACCAGCGCAGGCCGTCTTGAAAGAAGACTAGCCCCTTTCTCTCTCCTGTCCAGGTTGTTTTCCTCTGAAACTCAACTTACATAGGAGGTGAGCTAGTGCAGAGCACGGAAGTGCAGGAGGCTCCCAGGCTGGCTGGAAGTTACTGTTCTGGATACCAAGTTGCAAAATAGTCTGCTGCACATCGGCCGAGGCGCTTCCGCATTCGGGTTGCTCAACATCCCGCGCAATCTCGCAGCCTCTGGAAGATAGGATTTGTTCCGGACGATTAGTCCAGCCCTGAACCATCCCAGGATGATCAGTGGTTCTACCTAGGCTGGATTTCAACGCTGAAAGGGACGGATCCATATTTGGAAGCTGCCGTTCCGGGTCAGGTCGATAAGACTGCCTTAATCGATAACTGGGAAACAAAAGATTGGGGCCCAGACCTTTCTGCGCCCGGTGGTCTGCGGAGAGTGTCAGTGTCAAGCGCCTGTCTCAAAAGAACGTCTTTGCATCGTCACCGTCGCCGACTTTCGCCGGAGCAGGTGTTCTTTCTTTCTTGATCTCCCCAAATCCTTTCGAGACAAGCAGCTCCAAGTTGTTCTCAGTCATCACCTGCCTCTGCCATCTGGCCATGAAGTTCCAACCTTCGCGGCCGTCCTCTGACGGCTTCCTCGTCAAGCAGCTCCGGAAGATCATCCCATTATGCATTGCCGGCATTTTCATCTTACTATACCGCAATGCCGTGACTGGTGGCTCTGCAGAGTCTGCACCATCCGTTGTGGGCAAGTTTCCACGAAAGATCTGGCAATCGTGGAAAGTCGGCCCTCTCTCCTTTGAACTGAGGGATTCGGATCGGGCGAAGACGTGGACGGTGAAAAATCCAGGATATCGATACGAGGTGCTCACCGATGACAATGCCATGCACTATGTGGAAGATCACTTCGGTCCGCTAGGTCTCAATCGACCGGATATTGTGCATACCTACAAGTCACTCAATGACCCAATCATCAAGTCCGACCTACTACGGTACCTCATCATGTATGGTAAGTGGGTGCACTCGTGGGGCCATCTTTCGTGCTCGTCCTAGTGCTGACACGGACTTTTGTAGCGGAAGGCGGAGTGTACGCGGACATTGACGTCGAAGCCCTGAAGCCTTTGGAGCTCTTCATTCCCGATCGATTCGACGAGAGAGATATCGACATGGTGATTGGCGTGGAGACGGACGAGCCGAGCTTCTTGGGCCACCCTGTCCTTGGCTCCAAGTCGCAATCGTTCTGCCAATGGACCTTTATTTGCAAACCACGGCTTCCTGTAATGATGAGGTTAATTGACGGCATCCTTGCCTGGCTCAATGAAATGGCCAAGAAGCAGGGCAAAACAATCTCGGAGCTCGAATTGGATTTCGACGAAGTCATAAGCGGCACAGGGCCTTCTGCGTTCACCCAGGCCATTCTTGCGGAAATCTCCAAGCTTCGTGGCGAAGATACGACATGGGAGCACTTCCACAGCATGCTAGAGTCGAAGGTCGTTGGACGAGTCCTCGTGCTGACGGTGGAAGCCTTTGCCGCCGGTACGGGGCACTCGGACTCTGGTAACCACGGCGGCAAGAGCGCGCTCATCAAACACCACTTCCACGCCTCGTCGTGGCCGACGAGCCACCCTCGCTACAAGCATCCCGTCTACGGTGAGGTGGAGAAGTGCAACTGGAACCCCGAATGCGTCAAGCTCTGGGATGCGAATACAAAGTTCTTCGATTCGCTTCCGGCGCAGGAGCAGGTGAAATTGATTGCGATGAAGGAGTTGGAGGATGCCAATGCACCCAAGCCCGAGGAGGAAGCGCCGTTCGGTCAAGGCGGAGCGAAGCAGCCTGACGGTGCTGTCCCGATACAGGCACCGTTCGTCGACGAGCCGGAGGGCTGGTATCAAGGCGGTCCTGACGATTTTGAGGACGATCTCCAGGAAGACTTCAGGATGCCGGCAGCACAACCGGTGGCCAAGCCTGAAGTCAAGGCTGACATCAAGCCCGATGCGAAACCGGAAACCAAGCCCGAAGCAAAACCCGACTCCAAACCTCAAGACAAGAATGTTGACGGCAAACCAGATGCCAAACTGGAAGTCAAAGACTCTAAAGTTGAACCCAAGCCGGATGCCAAAGCTGAACCCAAGCCGGAGCCAAAGCCCGAAGTCAACGGTGAAGGCAAGGCTGGCGCGGTATGGGGATGAGACCCAGCATGGAGCAAACAACAGCCACAGCGATATTGCGATATTCAATTGGGTGACGGCGACAAAGCCTTATAGTGTAATCAGTTCTCGACAAGCGATAGGCATCAAGACAGATCATGACACAACCTCCGATGAGTTGCGGAGGCTGGTTGTGGTTTGATGGATGCCATCGCCATCGCCATCGCCATCATCTCGCACGAAATTGCCAGCTGGAGAAATATCAGTTCACGCGAAGAGATGCAGACAGGCGGATCAGCAAAACGACATTCTTCTTTGAGACGACTTTTCACGCAAAGGGCGTTTTTCCTCTTTCGGGATGGTACACGGTTCATTTTAGACGGGATTGTGATCGATAGGTATAGGTATAGGTATAGGTATAGGTATAGGTATGATGGGACGGTACATCTGAAGCTCAGGTGACTTGTTATGATACTCCGAGATTGCGTACAAACTAAAACAAGACCATTTTGCTCAAGATGAGACGCAGAAATGATGCCCGACTCGATCAGCCGAATAGCGCTGGGGGGGAGGCGTGATTGATGTTGCTGTTCCATGAGCTTGAAGTGCGGATTGAGGTTGGACTGGGCTTGGCAGACACAAACGCAGTCACGTGGTATATTAGGCCAATAGTCATGTGACTTGAGTTTTGAGCCGCACCGAGGCACCTTCCGCTTCTGGTCTAGTGCCTGCAATCTCACATCGACACCTCGCCGCAGGCAGAAAACCCATTGTTACACAGTGACCAGTATCCGTACAGGAGTCATGATCAACCGAATCAACCTTCCTACCGGCTTCTCTTCGCGTACGGAGTACAGCGCGGTCAGTTGGGAAGCCATATGTCATTGCGGAGCTCGTGCTTACTGACTGAGAAGCCCGGGACAGAGTCCAGCGTTACTCTGTCGTCCCTCCGTGAAACCATGAGCTCCACTGCCCTGCAGGGATCTGTGTTTTGCCGCCTGTAAGTGAAAAGGGGGGAGCAGTGCTCTAGCACTTCCGACCCCAGCCGACGTTACTTACTGGTGACCTGGGTCAGACATACAGGACCCAATAATACTCCCGTTGATCGAGGAGCCACAGCTCTCGTGGCAGCGAATCTTCCAATACTTACCACAGACCATATGATGGGGGATGGAAGAATCCAGGTTCTCACTCCTGCCGCGCACATTTAGCGCCACTATCAGTACAACTCTGTGGCTTGGCCGGCCAACATCATTCCAATGCCCTCATCGATCCCCTGTTGTGGTATAGCATCACTAGACTCGTCCAATAATAGCACCGACTTGGCTGACCAGGTTAGGAGACAAGGTCGTCACATTTCGAAATGATGAAACGGGTGATAGAACATGCTTCACCGAGCCCTGGCGTGCCTGATTGGACGTGAGGCAAGCCGCAAGTGAGCCTTTGACCTAAACCTCCATCGACGAGCGAACTGCTCCTGCTCCTGCTCCTACCTACGCCTACAGTACTACTTGCTCTACAGGCTAGAGCACTGAATCCGGCATAATGGAAGCACCGCGGGCGGCCAAGAGTCGTGCGGGCACCTTGTCAAAGAAGGCTTGTGTCGTTTGTCGTCGCCTGAAAGTGGGTAGTGCCCGAGCATCAACAAAAACAAGGAGGTGGTGCTGACTGAATGCCTCCAGATGAAATGTGTCTGGACAAATGGCCAGCCTTGCATGCGATGTCAGAAGACCAGGCGGAGATGTGTGTTTGCAACTCCCAGCAACCCACACCGGGCGGTCTCTATCTCTGAGTACGCACAGACAGACACACAGACACAAGCGCAAGCCGTAGTCTATCAGACCCCAGATCTTGACAGCACTCTCAAAGCCCCCTTCACGTCAAATTCTCGCGTCCACAATACGCCTCAAGCTACTGGGCGACCGATATCATGGCGGCTGGTGCCTGTTCCAGCTGCCCAACCCTTCCAACCTCCCACCCAGGATCCAGGAGATTTTTATCCGGCGTCAACATCACTGCCGGCCGTCCCATTGAATGATAACACTCTCTGGTCCCTCCCTGCGTTGAATCATGCCCCGATATCTGCTGTCGCGTCTCCTCGACGGAGCCCCAGTTGCTTCAGTGATACAGCCGTCTTGGGCCAGGCCGGGGCTGGGGCCTTGAACTTACCTACGGATGAGGAAATGAGCCATTTGTGCCGCTTCTTCATCGCCAACCTGCTCATTCACATTCCTATTCTTACCGAACAGGATGTGGGCGACTACGAGACCATGGTCAAGGCAAAGAAACGCCTGCTGGCTTGCGCAATGGTCTACGTCGCCGCGAGATATGTCCCGGGGTGCAAGACCATCCAGACGATGCTCCTGGCCGACATTCTGACCATTATCAAACCCTTGCCGCACGGTTGTGACGAGGAAACGCGGTGGACGAATCTGCAAGCACTCGCAGTCTTGTACAACTGGGCCGTCCCACTGGACCTTGCGTCGCGTACAGACTCCGACCGGTCCAATCCCGTCCTGCAGTACGATGCCTTGAGGGCTCCGATAGAGACTGTGGCCCGACAGTGTTCGCTACACAGGGCAGCTGAGGACCTGGCCACCAGTTTGGAGCAGCATCACAACGACTTGGATGTGCACCAAACTATTGCATTTCGCAAATATTTATTCTGGCTTTGGTTATTTGGAGTGGTGCATCTCCGCTCGCTCTGGGCACGCAGCCCTCCAAGTATCCAGCCGGACTCCTCCATCCGCTCTTGCCGGCGGCTTCTCCAGAATCACTTCCATGACGACCAGGTGCGCCGGATCCTCTCCCAAGTTGAGTTGTGTTTAATCTGGACCCATCCCACTCATCGTGAGTGGTGGTGTTCGCTACCCAGTGAAAATGACCTGGAGTCAACCCTGGCCGTGCTCAAGGACATGGACGAGGCTCTGGAAAGTTGGCGTCGAACATGGTTTCCGCCTGACCAAACACGGTCGAACAAAAGCCAAAGCCACACCATCGACTTTCAATACTGCTTCTCTCGCCTTTGCGTCAGTGCGTATGTGACCAAACTCCATCAGCTTTTGGCCTCGGCGAGAACTTCCCCGCTCGTCACTCTGAGCCTGATCACCAAGACGATCGAACGAGCGTCTCAGTTCAGTCGTCTGTTTCTAGGTCTCCGACCACTGTCCAAGTCTGTTGTCCGCTTTGGGCCGGAAGACACCTTTGCCATGCTCACGCTGGGATGCCACTATGTTCTTTGCGCCCACCGGCTCTTGGCGGATGCGGACATCGTCAAACCCGGCCACCTCAGCATCGTCCGGTCAATGGCGGAGCTTATGGTCGAGCTGGGGATTGACAGCAAGCATAGCGGCCGCGTCTACGGTGAAAGTCTGCTGGGTAGCCTCCCACCACAACTCCAAGCAACCCAACCAAACACGTCTTATTGGCATGCTTCGCCATCACAGCCACCAGAGCTGCAAAGTCCAGAAGTGGAGCGGACGGTATCGGCAAGCTCGAAGGTTTGGACATGCTCCCAACCCGTCAACGCAGGCCCACCTGGATCACGACAATTGTTCGAGGTGGCCGCTGCTCTGGACCAGGTGTGGCCTTTCTCGGCCGTGTCCATGCGAGACAAACATACACCTCTGCCGCGGACGGCACTATGGACGAGCGGCGAAACAGGCACCCAAGCGGGCCAGCAGAGCCAGCAGCCTATGGCTGTTGCGCCGAGTGCTACCGGTCCTGACGTGATAGGGCTCGGGTTCGACTACGACGGATCAGCACCGCTTATCTACGCTCCAGGAGATGAAAGTATAAGCTATACGACGTGAAGATTGCTAGTTGCTAGACAGTAGGCACCTGAAGTATCGCCGGTGACGAATCCCCACCCTGGAAGATTGGAATTGTACAGAGTACTCGTACGGAGGACATTATACAAAGTTGAAGCCGTAGTCAGCCAAGAGCAATTTCCTTACATTGTTCGACGAGGTGTGGCGGACAAGGATCCAAGAAGCAGGAACCAGGAGCCAGGAACCAGGAACCAGGAACCCAGTGGAAAGACAGTGGAGACTATCCGACCCCGGTCACCACTACCGAGTGCTACGGCGCAGGTGGATAAGTGTATGATGCCCATCCGAGCGTCTTGACATCGCCTGGCCTAGCACGCGGCCGAGGTGCTCGTCCATCAACTCAATTCCCAACAGTTACGGTGACGGTGATGCAACAACATGTCCACACGGCACCATCTGAGGCCTCCGATCCCAGAGTACGGAGGTACTCCGTAAATTTGGCGCGCTCACAATCAGCCTTTGGTTCGGGTATCACGTTATCGGCCGACTATAGCGTTCTCAGATCTTTTTGGCGTCGGGAGTGGATTCCTTGTGCCTTTCATTTTCGGCCGGCAGATGGGGGTGGACACGGCACACCGGCAGGAAGGATAAGCAAGTAATGCTGATCGCCCTTGACTTCCACGCTGGACTGAGACATTGCGGCAGCTTGTTCGGCATTTCCGTGCTGGACGTGCGATAAGCACTTCTCCCGTCAGCTGGGGGCAGATGCCGATGTCAATCATACCACGGCAGTCGATCCAAGACACGAGATAGACAGGAAACGGCAACCGCAGTGTCAATGTCAATAATGGCTCTGCCGTGGCCATGTGCGTGGGGATCTGCGGCTGAAAGGGGGCTTGGGCCAAAGCTCAAGCGGGCACTCAGGGGCTTTTCCGGCCTCTCCACCCGGTCCGAACTCCGGAGACGCAGGAGGCAGGACGCAGGAGGCAGAGACAGATGCATCTCTGGGAATCCCATCCAGCTGGTACTGGAAGATGTGTATCCGTACCGGGCCCCGTACACTGTCAAGCCCCGGGAGGCCGTGCATCCGTACTTTATCTTCCTCAGGCTTGTGGTGGACACTGGATGTGATGTCCTAGCCAGATGGCTGAGGAGCCTGAGCCCCGCCGAGAGGCCGATCCCCCATCCCCCATCAACCATCAATCATCCATCATCAATCAATCATCCCGCGTGCCTAACTTAGGCCTGAGGCCTGGGAATTGCGCATCCCCGCCCACCAGCACTGAGGCACCACTACGGAGTACTGCGAGCATCTTGATTTCAGAGCAACACAACGCCCGAAACACTTAGCCACACATGTTCTGCGCAAGCTGAAGACGACCCGATTGCACCGTTCTACATTCTACATTCTAGGTTCTAGGTTCTAGGTTCTAGGTTCTAGGTTCTAGGTTCTAGACGCTGTGATCTCCCGCCGCGACGCGAGTGACCTGTTGTCCCAGGGCGGAAAAGGGGTTCTACAGCACTGTCGCTATCACCACCATCACCTCTGAAACTTGCCAGCCCAGAAGCCGACAGGCCAATACCAATTCCCACCCATCGTTGGCTGGCTGGCTCCAATTTGGGACCCCGAGAGTGATGAGCCCCTGCAGCAGAGCAGGTTGAGCCCTGCAACCTGGACCTGCATTTCACCGCCTGGCCAGTTTCAACTGCCAGAACATTATCTCGCCAATCCGGCATCCCCTGTACTTCTCGCCAGCGCTGGTACCAGATCTGGAGCCGACTCATGCTCATGTCTTTACCAGAAGAACCACATTAGCATTGTCCTTGACTGTCTTGCTACCCAAGCTCGCCTTGTCCTAGCTATCTTGATCCTGTCGCCGCTGTCATGATGGTGCGCGCCTTCAGAACAATAGTCGCCGTCGTGGCCCCGTTGTTTGTCCTCGCCTTCTTGCTCTCTCACGCAACTCGACATCGCGGCGAGGGTGTCCCGCAGCCGCAGCCGGACGCGGAACCTCAGCCTCAGCCCCAGACCGACGACATTGTCCTTACCGAACAAACCAAGGGCCTCTCTACCACGGGCACCACCAACGTCGATGTGCTGCCCCCATCTCATCTGCTCACCATCGACGACGATGGGCAGCCTGTGATCGACCAGACGGCGTATCGCGTCATTCACTCCAACTCGACGGCCAGCGGCGACTACTTTACCATCTTTCTCGGCGGGAGTATTGGTTACAATCCCACCATCATTCCTCATCCGACCAAATTCGACGCGTGGATTGTCCTCGTCCAGAAGGTGACCAGCAAGGCCCCCGAGGACTATTCGTCTCAGTTGATGTGCAGCGCGGGCTTCATGAACGACGTCCTCAACTGCATGGCCGAGCCGACGGCCTTGTCCCTGGAGGCCAGCAAGGGCAGTTGCGAGGAAGACTTGGCTCATTACAATTTCGAACACGGCCCTCGAGATGCCCGGGTGTTCTACGGGCCCGTGGCCCCCTACATCCTGTATGGATCCCATTCCGCCTACACCTGTCTGGGCATGTGGCTGCAAGACTTCCGCATGCTGGTGGATGACTATCGCATCGAGGCCGTGCTCGCCAAAGACTTCACCAAGCCGACGGAGCTGCAGCGTCCCCCGCCGTTCAAGGGCGTGGAAAAGAACTTTTTCGTCTTCTGGGACGCGGCGGGCGAAATCTACGTGCACAGCGACCTGGTGCCCAAGCGGGTGTTTGCAAAGCTGGCTCTCGACGGTTCGATTGGGCCCGACCTCGCGCCGCTCGCCGCCGGCACCGACGACCGGTGTCTGGCGCGATACATGCCGGCCGCGGTGCTGGACAAGGCGGCCATCCAGCAATCGACCAACTCGCTGGCCATCACGCTCTGCCGACGGGCCGACCCCAAATGCAAGCCGACGGACCAAAACACCTTCGTGCTGACCCTCTTCCACTACAAGACGGCGTTTGACGGCCATAGCATCTACGAGCCGTACGTCATGCTCTTCCAGCAATCGGCGCCGTTTGCGGTGCACGCCATCTCCACCAAGCCGCTCTGGATCTCGGGCCGGTCCAAGTTCTCCAAGTTCAGCGGCAACGTGAATTGGAACGACCGCGACGATCTGCCCGAGAACCACTCGGAGATGTTCTTCGTCCGGAGTCTCACCTGGCGAGCCCACGGTCAAAAATACCACGGGTACCTGGACGATATTCTGTTCCTGGCTTTTGGCATTGAGGAGTCGAGGTCTGGTGCTATCGATGTCGTGGCCAGCGACTTATTACAGGATCTGGGTGCATGTGCAGACATCAAGTAACGTGAGATTAGGCCGGCAAGTCACATCTCCATGATCTATGATCTATGATCCATGATGCATACATACCCATTTCATCCCAGTTACAGTCGAGTCCGCTCGTCTCGTCGATCAGTACTCATCTCTCGTCCTGGCTGGCTGGCTAGCTGCCAGGCCTTCTTCAGCAGGCGAACGATCCGCTCTCCCCCTGGACTCGGCATGCAACGCACGTCAATGACCAATGACCAATGACCAATGACCGCGAAACCGTGGCCTCGGCCTCATTCTACCGATTCCCGTACTTGGGTTCGAGGGACGGCATCATCAAGACCCAGACCCAGACTCATGCCTCTCCTTCCATGCATTCACATCCACAGTTTTCGGCAAGAGCAGATATCTTCGATTCGAGCATCACCGCAGTACTGTACGTACTACTGTACAGGCTGTAGTTGTAAACCGTGTCGAGATAATACTACTACCTACGACTACTCTCAATCTCGTGATCCGGGGTGGTCAGGGTCAAGATGTCATGAATATCAATATCAATTCATTGTCAAGTCAATGTCTGTATCCAAAAGGGCTGGGGTCTCAGAGGGACACGAGACATGGAATCTGGGTTGTGGTTTCTGATTCTCGACTCTCAGAGGGACACGAAGCATGGAGTCTGGGTTCTGGTTATGGGTTCTGCACTTTGGCTCCGTATGGATTGGACATGATTCAATTCGGGCATTGCCAGGCAGGCAGGCAGGGAGGTAGTTGGCTAGCTAGCTAGCTAGACACACGCACACGCATACGCTCATATCTATATTTACATCTACATAGGCAACAACAGCACTGGAGTTGTGGAGAGGCATCGGTCTGGTGTGGTCGCTACACTGTACACTGTAAACTATATTGTATGTATTTGTTCATGTATTTATTCTACTGTGTACACACACACACACATACACACATATACTGATCCTGATCCTGACCCTGATTCTGTCAAACTTAGGCACTAACTATAGGCATTCCCAGCCTTGCCCTTTAACCAGAAGGCTGGTATAGGCACACCTACATACATCAGCAACATAGCCTGGGCTAAGGGGCTCCCCATATATATACCCCATACCCCTTTGGTAGGGAACATGGAATATTTCGACCTTTTGACACGTGTAAACGATTGATACATGTTACATGCAAGTAGGACTGATATCTCATATCTGATATCTGATCTACTATACTATACATGCACTGACCCTCCTTGTGAATATGCTATCATAGATTGACTCTATCCAAACAGTGTCCTACACCTACTCACTCACAATCACTCCTTTAACCGCAAACCCCTAGGTCTAGCAACAGGTCGCCGGCGCGCACGTCAATGGCACCCGCTCGATTATCCTCGATGCCGAAGGTCAAGAACATGACGTCGTCCAGGTATCCGTGGTACGTCTGGCCGCGGGGTTTCCAGCTGATGCTGGTGACGAAGAACATTTCCGCCTGGTTCTCGGGAAGTTCTTGGTCTTGTTTCTGTTTCTGCTGTTGCTGATGCTGTTTTTCCTTTTGGTGTTCGTGGTCGTCATGTCCTTTTGTATCGGGAGTGTCCTTTGCGCCCACGTCCTCATCTCCACGCTTTACACTCCTCGTCCCCTTGGCCGCAACCTTCCGGTGTCCATGAAACCACAGCGGCTTCTGCGAAATGGCGTAGATGGCAAACGGCGCCGTGGGCCGGAAAAGCACCACATACGGCCGGTACACGTTGTGGTAGGCATAGTAGAATTTCTGCTGGAACACCGACATGATGAACGTGTTGTCGTCGTTGGGCTTGCAGCTGGCGTCGACCCGGTTGCAGAGCGTGATGGATAGCGAATTGGTTGCTTGGTGCAGAGATGATTTGCTGCTTCCTCCCTGTCCGGCTCCTTCACCCTTTCCTTCACCGTCAGACACTTGAGGCATGTACTTCGCCATGCAAGCTTCATCGGTGGTGGCCAACCCGGCCAGATCGTCGCCAACCACAGACCCGTCATAGTTCAGCTGTGCAAAGCTGCGCCGCGGAGCCAGGTCGTAATGGGCATACATCAGTCCCTGCTTGTCCCAGAAGACGAACCAATTCTTCTCGAACACTCCAAACGAGCCAGGTCGATGTAGCTCGGTGCCAGCGGTGAACAGGCTCGACGGTCTTTCGCCCGGAGGCTTTCCCTCCTCCTTGTCTTTCTCTTTGTCTGTGAGAAGCCCACGGAAGTCCTGGATCCACTGTCCAAAGCAGGTATACCCCGATCGTGACCCGTAGATGATGTATGGGTCTTTGGGCCCGTAGAAGACCCGGGCGTCGTGCGGACCTGATACGCCATTGAACCATTCGAGCTCGCCTTTGCACAGTCCACCCTTGGTCGATTTGACCGGCAGGGCGGCAGGGGTCGTCGAGCAGGTCAGACTGTCGGTCTCGTCCTTGAACACGGCCTCGCAGACCAGCTCGATCGCTTCAAAGTCGTCGTGGCTGCCACCTCGCTCTTTCTGGGCCACCACAATCCACGTCTCGGGCTTGGTGGGGTGGGGGAGGATGTTCGGGTTGAACACTTTGTATCCGGGGAATTCGATCTCTAGGTAGTTTCCCTTCGACCGGGACACGGAGAAGACTTCGCGGTATGAGCTAGGAAATTTGGCCGGTGCGGCATTGCTCGAGAGGAACGGTGCATCTTGCTCTGAAGGAGATGTTTTGGAGTTGGAGTCTCCTTGGGATGGAGGGAGCGGTTGGGGATGGCCTTGCGGTGAGTCTTTCGGAGGAGACTGGTTTGGCTTGTCTTTGGGCGGCGGCACATTCCCGTCTTCTTTCGGAGGCGATGGTTGTGACGGCTCTTCCGGTGGGAATGCCTTTGAATCTCCCTTCGATGGCACTGACTGCAAAAGGCCAGTGTCGGTCGCTAAAGGCCTGGCGCTGGCCGTCGCAGTGGCACCGAACCCTCCCAGGCTGTCGCCAAACCGTGGGAGCGACCAGCCCTTGTCATCGTAGACATATGTGAAATAGCCGATGATCAGTAATATTGCAGCGAGAGGGACGAGCCTCTTCAGTGAACTGGTGAGCATTGTAGTCACATCGAAGCCTGCGTGGGCTGGTCGTCCAAGTGTCCTCTGCCTCTGTACAGATGGCTATGATGTGGATCGCCCAAGTCCGACATGTGCTGATACCAGCACCGTCCTCGTGGTTCCAATCCGGCAACGAGGCCTGGAACCGCGAAAGGGCCCTAATTCTCAGGGGGGAAGGTTGGCGAGGATCGAATCTGCCTCTTCGCCGGAAGCATGAGGAGGACGGAGGCGAGCGACCACAGTGCGATTGCAGGGTATGGTCAGTGGACGCCAGACAGGGCAGATGCTAGACAGACTGCTCGGGAGCTGAGCCTGGGCTCAGATCTACCGTCGTAATCACAGCATCCGACCAAGAAAGTCTCGTATTGCACTATTGATTTGGCTGCGCGGGCACGGCTGAGGCGACACAATCACGCAAGCACCGGGCGCGAATGCATCAGGACTCATACGGGCATCCTTGTCGACAACAGCCCTAATTATGCTGGCCTGGACGACAGAATTCGCCATGGGTTGTTGCTTGTTGAGCACAAAATGAAGGGCGGCAGGACTGAGACATGACAAGGTCACCCCGGTACAGAACGGAGTACGGAGCACAGCACCGCTGGAGGCACCAAAATAAAAGGGTTCCGGGGGGGTTTAGGGGTGGTGGTGGGGGAGGGGGATGCTTATTCCTAATCTGATGCCCCTGCAGTGCCCGGGCCGGAGTGGGTGCGTGTCGTGTGGGTGTCTTCTGCAGTTCCTGCGCCCCTCTCTACAGTACTGTATTCCCCCTGCGCCGGAGCCGCCCAAGAAGCCTCCTTAGCCCACGTTCACAGGCTAATGCAGGTACGGAGCACAAAGAGAACAGGATCGGCATCAGATGTTATCTTACACGGTACTCCATTCTATGGTACGGATACTGCGTTCATATCTTGTCCCGACTCCGGCCTTAACCCTAAGATACGAACAAGCCCAGCTTCAGCACTGTAGGCACCTGAGGCCTCCGGCTGGCCAAGCCACCAAACTCTCTCAGCCGTTGGTTGCAGCGCTGGTATTATTGCTTGAACTCTGATAAGCAGGTCGGCGGAGATCTAGACGTGTGGCTTCGACGCATTGGGATGTATCACTTTGCACTGGTTCAGAAGGACAAAATCAAAAGATCAGACCAATTTGGAAGCATACTGCCTCCTATTGCAATATCCACAGGACAGCGGAGAGCGGACAGCGGAGATCCCAAGCCAAAGCCCAAAGTTGATATCATTCATTCCACGGGGCTGTGTGCTGTGTGCTGTGTGCTGTGCTTCTGCTCTCAGGCCCAACTTCATCTCTATCTTCTACCTTGGCAGTGGTTACTCCTGATGCTTGACTCGCCTCAATTCATCAACGATTTGAGATTCACTGCATTGGCAATTGACCCTTCTCTGGCTTCTTATCAACTGCGTTGGGTGACTTGAACACGATGGCTCCCAAAGACTGGACTTCCACTGTGGGACGGAGACCCAGCTATCGACTATGGGGGCTCCTCGCCCTGGCGTTCATTCTCATCTTCTTCATAACACCTGTCGACAAGCTCCGCTCTCTCCGGCCAGAGTCGCTGAAGGAGCTCGAAAACTACTCCTACAAACTGCCGGAAGCGTTGCACCCACAGGACTCGGTTGGAGATGCTGACCAGGCTCGGATCGGGCTGGTGAGCATGGCTTACGGCAATGACACCGCTGTGTACGATCGGGCCATCGAGTCTCACGCCCGCCATGCCGCTCGCCACAAGTATCCGTTGTTTGTGCTACGGAGAGAAGTGGCCGAGGGATACTGGAGCAAGACTCTTTATCTGATTTCGCTTTTGATCCAGGAGCTTGCCAAACCCGAGAGCACCCGCCTGGAGTGGCTGATGTGGTTCGACGCCGACAGCGTCGTCCTGAACCGCGAGATCCCGCTGGAAGTCTTCGTTCCAGACAAGTCGGATGCTGCATTCGACAACACCAACGTGGTCAGCGCCCACGACCAATGGGGGATGAACACAGGCATCTTTTTCACCCGCGTGCACCCTCGGTCGGTCGCCATCTTGACCAAGGCTTTCGGCTACCCAACCTGGAGGCCGGAAGAAGACCTCCAGCATGCCTACGACCAAAGGGCGCTCGATCTGACCATCTGCTCCGCCGAGTTCCAGCGCAACGTCCTGTGGGTGCCCCGGCCCTTTTTCAACGCTCGCCATGAAGAGGTCGTCCCCGGCACCATGTTTGTCCATTTCTACTCCGACACCAAACGGCCCGAGCATATGCAGGAGTGGCTGGAAAAGGGCGAGACCGGTCGAGATGCCGACATGCAAATCCCCTACAATGAGTCTTATTATCCCGCCCAGGTCGACCAGTTCTGGTCCACCGCCCGGGAGTGTCGCAGCCTGGTGCAGCTCGGCCAGGACTCGATCAAATCCGTCCAAGACCAGACCCTCCGCAAAGTTCTCCAGGAGAACCTGGCTCGTCTGGAGAGTGCGTGTATTTGGAAGACTGAAGATGTTGCCAATCTGAAGGTCATCATTGACGAAGTGAAGCTTGCCACCCACTGGTAACAGTGATATGACTTGACGTGACGTGATGTGCTGGGGCCTGTCAATATCGACGTTGTGATCCAGAAACCTGTCAATCAGTCGGTCGGGCAGTCGGTCGGTCAGCGTCAGATGGTGTCGTGAAGACCACTTCTTTGCTTCTATGCAGATGTCAAACCCCCAGACTCACAACTTTGACAGCGCTGCGCTGCGGTGAGCAGTGTTCCACGCCCGCCACAGGCGTATCATACCCATGAACTCCTGGCACTGTTGCACGTTGCACCTTCACGTAACGCAACGTGTCTTGTCCTCTCTCCGTCCAGATCTAGAACCACAATGAGTCAAAAAAAGGGATGATACGCCCGCATCCGCATCCACCCTTTGTTGTTCGACTCTCCTTTGTCAGCAGCTAGTGAATTCACTGAACACATCGAGAGGCGTCGCACAACAAAACAAGATTTTACTTCACGACAAGTCCAGGTGACCAAAACTCTCGCAAGAGAAACCGTTGATCCCAGTTTCGAACCCAGGACGGTTTTTTATTTCGTGAGGACCCATCACACCTATCTCTCCGACATCATACTCGAGACTAGGCCGGGTAAGAGAGAACGGATACTGGAAGAAGGATGATATTAAGATGGACTCCACACAATCTAGAACCATGCGATACTACTATTCAGTGCGATACCACACTATTCATACACCGTGTGCACCCAGTGTTTGAACTTCCTTAGATTGTTGGTAGGAATTGCACGGTATAAATATATCAAGGGTGATTTTTCGTGGAGGGCACTGGCAGTGAAGGAAGTACCCGTCTTGAGTGAGGGCGCTGGCAGTGGAGGAAGGAGACAGCACCAACAGTGAAGGAAAGGAGACAGCACCAACAGTGAAGGAAAGGAGACAGCACCAACAGTGAAGGAAAGGAAAGGAGTCGGAGTCGGAGGCGAGAAAGCTCAACATCGAATCCAAGGAGGCCAAGCCTTCCTTCCTTCCTATATTCCTATTCCTATTCCTATATCCGCATCCTGTCTAACAGCAACGACATGCGTCAGACCTGAGCCAGATCGAGGTCATCATCGTCCATGGTCAAGAGAGTCCGTCTGTACGCTACATCAACCATGGTCAAGAGAGTCCGTCTGTACGCTCAAACGCATCTGATGGCTCAGAGACAGAGACAGAGACAGAGACAGAGACGCAGACGCACCTGTTGGACAGTCCACGGTCATCTGCTAGGTGCATCTCAACCCCCATTCTGAGCCCATTTTGGACTGCGAGCCAGCAGAGTCATGGATCCAGGATCTGCGGCACGAGCACCGGCACCAGACCCTTGATTTGCTGTCTGTCTGTCTGTCTATTGTGTTGTCTTGCTGTCTGTCTATCTATTGTGTTGCGTTATCTTTCGGTCTCAAGTCGAAGTCGGGACTCAAGCCGTCTGCATCACCACTGGCGGAGACAGGGTGAAGGGTTCTCTCTCGGACGGGCACTGCATCTATGGGATCTAGGCTCAGCCGTGTGTGGCTAGATCTAACTCGAGTGATGTGCTGTACAATAGCGAGCGGACTCCAGTGATGTACAATAGCGAGCGGACGTAGTTGAGATGGTTGACATCAAGTGTCGGAACAGAGTGTGGTCCATATAAAGATATAGATCTACATACTGTACAGAGTACAGTATATTTACTTAATCGTACTCGGTCGCTTTTAAAATCCGGTTCAGGGGCCTCAGGCGTGTTGTGGAAAATCTAATCATGACTTGCATATGTACTCCATACAACCTAATATAATGCCTCTTGAAAACGAATGACCATCTTTACGCCCCAATATAGCGGATGGCGGAATACCTAGAGATTCCTGTCTGTTGGTCTTTTCCACGCCTGCCCTCCCTTCTTTTCCTGACGCCTGAGCACAACACATGCTGGCCGGACCGTCGAATGCTGACCATCTATTCATCACGTCGCCGAAGCTCGAGTCTTGAGAGACAGATTCTGTCATAACTCCCTGATGAGAACACTTGCCTGGCATCCCTCATGCACACACATGGTGTCCATCATGCACATACATACTTCCTTGGTACACCCTGGTCACATACTTCCTTGGTACACCCGGTCGAATCTATCATGATGCCGCGACGGTTTACCGCAGACTGTAGATTGGTAGAGCTCCAGACCACCCGCCGTGGCAACGGACCTTAGGTGGATTCTCTGACAAAAGACAGTTCCTCAATCTTCTTGACCAACTTGACGCAGCGACTCTCGACCTCTCGCGTCCACACATCCGCGACGGAAAGGCACAGCGTCAGATTGATGGCCCAGCCGATGAACAAGACGATAAACCACACGGTGTTGCTCGTGTCTATCCCCTCCACGCCCATACCCCACCAGATGTACTGCGGAATCATGTATCCGACGGCATGCAACACCGGGCCGTGAGTCAGATATAGTCCGAAGCTGATCTTGCCCAGATACTGGGCGACATGGCTGTTGAGAAGGCGGCGCCAGTTCGAGGTTGACTCGTACGATCGGGCGAGCAAGAAAAGCAGAAGTGTAGTGCCGATGTTGGCGTAGAATTTATCTTTGCGTTCCATCCATGCCGGGATTAGCAAGTTGAGCGTCTCGTACCCGGGCGCCTCCTCGGATGGCTCGGATCCCCAGATCGGATAGGACAGGAGATAGAAGGCAACCCAAAACCCGATAATGCGAAGGTATGACCGCAGCGTGGTGGCAGGGGTTATATAGCGCCACACCGAGCTCGATTTGCGGACCGTCCCCGAGGCTGCTGGAAACCGTGGCGGCGGGGCGAAGAGTCCCGTGGCGACTTTCTTTTCCGCCTCAGGCTCGCCCATGAGCACATTGATCTGGGCCACGATCGAGCCGAGCATGTAGATCCAGATCTCCCAGTGATCCCAGAGAAAGAACACAAAGGTCATGAGGCATAGCATCGCCAGGCGGACGTAGGTACGGCACTGCGTCGTCGCCATCAGAACGAAATATAAACAGAGCGAACCGCGCATTTCTGCCAGAATAGACCACAGGTGCTGGTCGATAAGGGGATAGTATGCCGTCGCCGGGAGAAAGACATTGCTGAGTTGATACATTTCACTGGCCCAGTATTGCAGCTGAGCGTAGTAGCTTGCAAGTTGCTCTGGTTTGGGCTCCTGCCATACACCGGGGAACAATTTCTCGTGATCGTCGAGATAGGGTCGGTTATGCTCATAGAAGCCAAAGTGGATGTAATGGGTGAATATCAACGTGATGATGAAGGTGGGGAGATACAGTCGAAAGGCCCGACGGAACAGCGCACCAGAGATGTTGACCATGACTTTCGAGTGCGACTGTTGATTATGACGCTCAAGAAGCTGGAATATTCGTAGAGACGTCAGGTAGCCGGCCACGGCGAAGAAGATGTGTGCGGTGAACCCAGAGTGCACATAGCGAATGATAGGAAGCTCGAGGAAGTGCGTGTACCGCTCCGTCGTCCCGTACGGCTTATAGCCGAGATCGCTGAATGCAAAAGTCCAGTGGAAAGTAAAGACCTTGATGGCCGTCAGTCCTCGAAGGCCGCTCAGGTAGCTGGTCGGGAATTTCTTGGGCGCAAACCCGGGGTCGCCAAAATAGTGTGACCGCACGAGTTGAGGCGTGAAGCAATAGGCAAACCGTTTGCTGAGTTTCCAGGCATTGGCAGGTTGTAGCCACGACAATGTCTTGGATAAGAAATGTCTCGGTGCTCCTCGGAGAGAGCGCGGTGATGGTGTAGTATCATCGTAGTCTACAAAGACTGATTTCTCTTCCATCATGACGCAGGCCGCGGAGAGTAGCGGTCCCTGGTGCAAGCTATGATGATAGCATCAAGATCTAATCAACAAGACAGCTGGTCGTGCAAACAGCGTTGAGTGAACAAATGGATGGTGTGGCAAGACGATTACATCGAAATCGAAGGTCGACGCATCATCCCTGACCCCAGCGTCGAGTCTGAGTTTGAGTCTGGTCTGCACGCAGGTATTAGCCAGACGGTACTTTACTGGCCCCAAACCTCTAATCTTCAGCTTTCATTCACGACTGGAGTTGTTCCATTTCGGCAATCCACTCGGTGCAGGGGATTCCGTATGCTGATCTTTACGGAGTGCCTGTCCCATGTCTGTTCAAGGGTTGAAGGAGGCATTGGTCGCCGCGCACATGTTTTGGAGTCTCCGAACCATCCGTACAGTGTACGGAGTACACAGTCCAAGCATCGCAGCTCAGCCCGCAGCGTTGTGCAACGAGTTTGTCCACGGAAATTGACGTTTGGGGGTCTTGAGAGGTTGCCAGACTAGCAGTAGTGCTATGTAACTCCGGTCCGGAGCGGGGGGCAGAGGGAAAGATCTCTCGACTCGCTCTTCCAGCTCGCTGTCAGGGGAGGTGATAAGGAACCGCCTGGACCGGGGTTGAACATATAACACTCGAGAAGATTGGATGCTGATCATGGCTCCATCCAGGGCCAAGGAGAGAAAGCATCACACTGGCATTGGGCACTGTGGCTAATTACAGCACGAAGTGTTTGCAGCCTGAATTATAGGAGAAGGGGGGAGGACATATATCACCACGTGACTGATCACGTGGACTCCCACGATCTAGCCTTGGCATCTTTATGTGGTACCGCATTAAACCTGCAAGCGCAGTTAAATACTGCGGAGCCTAGGGTACAGACAGTACGAGTACAGGCAGCCTCCCAGGGCACGACTCGTCATATCGTCTTCGTGCTTGTCTCCTTCACTATGCAAGCTCATTCTATGACGCCAGCTTCATCCTTTTGCTCCTACATATGCCCGTAGCAGACTTGTGGCTTGATGACACCTCGCGAGATCTTCCCCTACCTGAAACCTAGGTAGGTAGGTAAGTTACATAGCGCATCTGGTCTGCCATCTACAATGGTCCGTCGCGCAGCGTCTCACTGGCATGTTGACACCATCTTGCAAGGGATGCCATAACCTGGGACTTGATGTCTCTCTCGATGTACCAAGAGTCTTTCTCCCTCAAGTGTGCACATCATGGACAGCGATTCTCTTACTGATCATCTCACCGAGACCCAGTATGACGATCTCACCGACCGCCTGACCGACCCCCTCAGCGATACCATCACCGAGCCTCTTGCTGATGGTGAACCTCTTCCTTCTGCCTACACGTAACTTCCTGAAGATGAAAACATCTTCAAACAATACCTCTAACATCGCGGACTCGATATCGAGGAGTTTATCAATAAACACAACCGAATGGTAATACCGATCGAAGAGGATTGGAACCTAAACCGTTTCAGGGACCTTATCAAGGCCGTACCGGAGCATGTGCCCATCGAACAGACTGTTGAAAAATTTGCAAACAGCTGGAAGAGAAGCACGGAAGAGGGGAAAAGTTCCGCTACAGAATCCTCGAGGTACTACTGGACGACGTTGTCTTCCTGGTGTCAGGCAACTTACCTGCATTCGTTCGCAGTGAATCGTCAAACACGCGCTGTCATGATATCCACAGTTATTTCCTATCTCTGATCACATCGATGCGGCCCAAACACACCTAAAAGTTAGGCAGAGGGTCACTCCTCGATGGGGAGAAAACTATATCTCCACCGTAAGGGCAGTGATCTTTCGACGCCGAGTCCACGTACGGAGCACTCCTCCCGAAACGAGAAAACAACGACAGATCCGACGCAGTCATATGCAATACAGAACCTAAGGGTACGCAAAAGGAAACGCTGAGATGACACCCCTGTCCGCAAGAGCGCACGCCTTCGCAAGGAATACATCGCAGACTAAGGGAAATAAACAACTGCAGAAAGCTTCCACATCTGGAACCCCGGGACCAATTGGAGTGTCACACGGACAGGCATTCGATTCGCTAAAGGGCACATGAAGCGACGAGTATGGTTGCGCAATTACCGCAGCGTTGACAGGATCTCATCCCTACAGCGGCAGAACCATTGACGCAAAGGCTGACTCTACAGCGACTCACAGCAAAGATGTAGCTGAAGCAAGGATACTGATCATGACTACAACAATTGTGAGGCTCTGCCATGGCTAGCGCATGAGTGATACAGGGTTCTTTGCCTTGTCGAACAATTCTACCAGCACAGCTTTGGATCAAGTGCCAACTTCAGATGGCCTTACTTGTCGTCCGGATGCTGACGCTGGACGAACGGGATTGTACAGTTTGCATGGTCTCCGATTCGGAGGTGCCGTTCTGATTAAACTTTCATCGGTATTCTAGTGCGGGCTTCGGCGTTCGACGATCGTCTTCAACTCCCGACACAGGAAGAGAGAGAAGAACTGAGCGGACGAGTAATATAGACTAGTTATACTCCGTAGGTGCTCCGTATACTACCTAACCGAATGCCATCAAAACGGACCGAATGCTTCTGTAGGTACCCGGATGGTGCAATTGAAATGTGGTACCTTGTCATTGATCCGGTGCGGATCGCAATGTCAACCATGGCTTATGTTATTGTTCTGTTCTCGAAAGATGGCGGTAGATGCCAGGCAGCAAAGTCTGGATCGAAAACACGAGTTACAATAGCATCATCGTTGGGGGCTAAAAAGCGGCACCAAGAAAACAAGGCTGCCTGGATCCGTTGAGGAGACATAATCTGGCATCGCGCATTGATTCCCAGACGCAAATACTGACCATCAAAGACCAGACTGCGGCCAGGACCCTCGGGGTCGACCTTGCCAGCGCTGTATCCAGGCCATGTTTCGATTCAAGAGCGCTGACTCCACGCTCGGAGTCGATGGTAGTGCTGTGCCCGCCAGAAATACGATTTACGTTGGTATAGTTGAAGACGAGATACTCAACCAGGAAGCCGAGGATGAGGTGCCGCCGTTGGCCTTGCTGCCGCCTCTTCAAGAAGACACACCACTGCTCCAAAGTACGAGCATACCGCCCTGGATCAGAGAACTGAACAACTCCCAAACAACAAGGCACAGCCGTGCTTCGTCCATTGTGTCGACGCGCACCAAGTTCTCTACCACCACTCTGCAGGACGACGCGCGTAGCATCGACATCAATGCCGGTGGCCAGCATTTCCGCATCAGTCGCGATGGCTCGCACATCACAGCCGACCCTCCGCCACCATACACTGCTCCCATCCAACTGAATCCGCGGCACATGGGCCAAGCTCGCTCCATTGGCACAACCAGTCTAGAAAGCCCACACAGTCTGAGATTTAGGCACCCCGAGGAAAACGAGAACGTCGACCCTGATTATGATGGCGCAAGCACGCCGAGGTCGACGCTTGTTGGCCCCAACATGGTCAGGTTATCGGAAGACATCAGTGGTATTCAACCCAATACCTGGTTGACAGAGGCTGTTCAGCTTCTCGAGCGCCCGTTATCAGCAACACTGGACCGCCCAGCCCTCATGGATGAAGAAGTCCGGGCGACAACAGATCATGTCCACCACGAAACGAGCACTTTGGCCGGTGGCGATGAACCTAGTACAATATCATCATCGTCACCTACAGCCACTACGGATCTCACTCGGCCGTCTAGCCTTGCCATGCCAGCGGACAACAACACGCAAGTCAATACACAGCTGTACCTTGAGCATGGATCACCCCCATTGGGCGGCGGCGGGCCGCATCTGCAACCTGCCAGCGTTATAATTCTTCCTAACGTGCACACCTCTCCATCCTCCAGGGTCATGGAAGAAAGTGCGAGTGCAGTGGCGCCCTACTCTGACCGATCCAATGCTAGCACCTCCGCCAGCAACGGAGACGAGCCTACCGCCATTGCAAGCGATGCAACTTTCAGACTCGTCGACAGGGAATCCCAAGGGAGTGTGGTTCCCTACGAGGACGACAATGATACTCCGCTATCCATGGATGACGAGAATGAAATCAGTCTACATTACGCGCGGATGATGCGAAAACTGGACTATGGCCACCGCAAGGCCTTACACCTCAAAGACAAAGAACTAGCGGAACTACGAGAGAAATTGCACGAGAAGGACATTGTACTTAGGCAGCAGCTACGAGCGAAGGATTTCATGATTGACGATCTCAAGAAACGGCTGGATACTTTGGAAGAAACTACGGAAACGATGCTTGAAAGAGCGCGCAACAAGGTCGAGGATTTGTGGGAGATCCGATGGAAGGCACGGAGTGCCCAACTACTCGATCGCATGAAACGCATCGAGGAGGATGCGCGAACGGCGATCGAGAGTGTCTGTGCCGAAAGGGCTCATGCACAGAGAGAATCGAGCACTCAGTGACCGGAGGATAGCCTTGCTTATTGGCCAAGGGCACATGAAGCAGACGATTACGAAGTAATGCCTATCAACCAAACGAAGATTGTCCCGTATAGCCAAACACTAGTGAACAATATGCTCTTGCTGATGAGGCTGATGGTTGACTCCATCTTTTGTGACTAGAGACCCCCATTAGTTCAAAAGCAAGCTATTTCTTGTTTCCTACCTGCATGTCTACTCCGTAGGATGGAACCGATCGCAGGCTGAGTGCATAGGATATCAGCCCTGAGCACAAGGCTGCAAGACTGCACTTGGGGTACGTATCACTTCGCCGTACTGGTTCGCCGTACTGGACCGACGTCATCCGCCTGCGCCTGCGCCGAACCGCTGAGACAACACCAGCGTTGTTGACATCTCGCAACCTCGTCCCACCGACGCCTCAATGCTTCGATGGGGGCCCTGCAATGGTTCCTCTGCGTCTATGTTCTCGGCGGCCTGACCTTCCTGCCGTTGCTTCTGGCCATAGTCCTCCTTCACGCGTACTATACCCTCCCACTGCCGAGAGAAGATGCACCCAGCCACAACGATCCAGCGCAGTTGGTCCACCCCGACGATGACAAGATTACCTTCAAGACCGCTACCGACGATCTAGCCGAAAAATTCCACCGCAAGCATGATTCAGATGTTGCGGCAGGCTACTTTGCCGTCTGCCGCGAATATGTCCCTGGAGGGGTCAATGGCAAGCCTCCCGACAAACTGACCCCCGCTGGGGAGGTGGTTGCACAGGAATCTCCGAGTGTCTACCAGAGTATGTACCGGAGTATCTTTGACAGGTCGCAAAAGCCCACGCTGGAGCCGAACAAGGACGGAACTGGGAAGTCGGTCAAGAAATCAAACAACGTGTTTTATGTCGTCCTAAGGTCAGTTTCGATTCAAGTGGTGCAAGATGTTAGACTGACGGAAGGTGCAGACACGGCCACCTTATGCTCTACGACGACATCCAACAGTTGGAAGTCCGCTATGTCATTTCCTTGGAGCACCACGATGTCGAAATCTACGGGGGAGAAGGTGAAACCCCCGAGGGCGAACTTTGGATCAAGCGCAATGCCATACGGCTGAAGAGGAAGACGAATACAGCTGGGGATACACCCAGTTCACTGCCATTCTATCTCTTTAGCGAGAATCTGTCGGAAAAGGAGGACTTTTACTTTGCGTTGCTGAAAAACCAGGAGAAGACCACCGACGAAGATCCTCCTGCGCCTCAACAATTTGAGATTGATGATATCGTCAAGCTGGTGCAGCAGCTCCACTCCTCCGAGGAGCACCTACAAACCCGATGGCTCAACGCAGTCATTGGCCGTTTGTTCCTCGCCATGTACAAGACGCCGGAACTCGAAGAGTTCGTTCGGAAAAAGTTGACCAAGAAGATTTCAAGGGTTAAGAAACCCAACTTCATCACCAAACTGGCCCTGAAAAAGATCGATCTCGGAAACGGTGCCCCGTTTGTGACGAATCCAAGATTAAGAGACCTTACGGTGGATGGAGATTGCACGGTGGAGGCGGATGTCGACTACACCGGGAATTTTAGAATTGAAATTGCGGCCACGGCCCGGATTGAACTGGGAGCTCGTTTCAAGCCTCGCCAAGTCGATATGGTGCTCGCGATCACTTGTAAGCGGCTCAAAGGGCACGCTTTGGTGAGATTCAAGCCACCTCCGAGCAACAGAACATGGTTCTCGTTTGAGAAAATGCCCGAGTTGGACCTGGTGTTGGAACCTATAGTCAGTTCACGGCAAATTACCTACAACTTCATACTCCGCGCGATTGAGAGTAGAATCAGAGAGGTGGTAGCTGAGAGTATTTGTCTCCCATTCTGGGATGATATCGCCTTCATGGACACACAAGGCCAGCGATACCGTGGAGGCATTTGGAAGAGAGAACCGGTCTCGGCTACGACCACCGAAATACCCAATGAAGATCCCGAAGACGAAGCAGAAGCAGGGGAGACAGAAAACGGGGCCCCTGCTGACTTGTCCAGGCACGACGGCGCCATCTCCAAAGACGACAGAGTCTTGAGTATGCCGGTGTTGACAGATGTCAGGACGACTGCCGGCAAGAAGAATTCAGCCAAAAAGTCGATTTCTTCTCTCAACGATCTTCTCGGTGCGAAAGGTGCTCAGACACCAGATCGACCTGATTCATCGACCCCGAGATTGATAAGGTCGCCTTCATTTGCCGGTGCTGCGAACCCGACTCTCAGCCCAAGCCACGCAGACGCCAACGCAAGCCCGACTCGGGACTCCGATTCTCACTCGAAACGCGAGAGCGTCACCACTTTACTGAAAGATCTTTCTACTCGCTCGACGGGAAATCCGTCACCATCTGCTTCACAAGCGGGTTCGCCGCCTTCAGACTCGGCGATGGCCACGGCAATCAGGGAAAAGGAGCGATCTCGAAGCGATGTCTCAAACATGTCCGACGATAGCTCTATGCGAACTGATCCGATACGAAATACATCTAGCAGAGCATCAGTGTATTCTACTGATACCAATGATCTGAAAGATTCTAGACCTGGCTCTTCTCATGGAGGAAGGATACCCACCAAGAGCTCCACATTCACCACAAGATCGTTGACCAGTGCGGACAGAAAGCAGGCACTCGCTTCTGTCAATGCTGCTGCAGCTGCCGCCCAGAAATGGGGCTGGGGCGTCCTAGCGAGGAATCGTCAGCGCGAAGCTCAAGGCGCGACCGACAAGGAGCGAAATGAACAATCTATACCAAGAGAGCCCATGGGTCGTGGTAGGCCGCTCCCACCTCCTGGGACGCCACTACCTCCGCCGGAGAACCCGATCAGAACCAGCTCATTCATGATGCCTAGGCGGAAGCCGGTGCCACCTCCACTACTACCGAAACGACAAGACACCGGTCGTTCGAGCGACTCTGTCAAGCCATCGCCGAAGCCACCACTCCCAGCGCGGCGCAAGCGACAAAATACGCTACAACCCGACGATGAGACCGAAAGCGAGGTTCTCGTGGTAGAGGCACCCACAGAATCCGCCCCTGCGAGTCCAGCCGCCGACGAACACCATGATGAGTTCTTCGGTCATGGCGAAGAATCGACGGAGACGGGCGATGAGCAACCACAGAAACCAGGCAAACCTCCACCCTTACCAATACGGCGGACTGAGACGCCGCCGGGGCCTCTAGAAGACAAGGAGGATATTGACAGACAAAAGATTGGACCGTATACACAATGAATGACATATGGTTTGCTGCTATGCAAATGTTGGTGCTGGACCCAGGCACGGAAATGGGTGCGCTTCAACGGATACTTGACTGTTGTCTGAGTTGAACTTGGTGGCGGCCGCTCTCGTCACTGATGGAAAAGACATGGTTGAAAATAACAGGGCACCAAGGTGACTGGACAGGGCCACAACTACATTCTATGGTTATGCCAGTGCTCCCACAAGGACAACGAGATGGGCCCGTCTACCGTTTCGACACTGAACTGAACAAGTGCCTAGCACGGGAACAAGACAGCTGCTGTCCAGCTTTTTGACCGGCAGCTTATGGGGGCAAGCATCCATTCATGTGACGACACTCCTGCCACCAATATACGATGTTTGAAAGAGGACAGAGGGCAAAGCAAAGCAAAACAAAGCAAAACAACATGACGACGACGAAGCTGGCGACGAAGCTGGGTAGCTCGGCGTTGCGGTGTGGCACACTGGCATGGAATTTGTCCTACTGGTACAGAATGTACTATGTACTATGTACTATGTACTATGAAGTGTAGCATCTCGTCCTGAATGCACTTTATTGTCCAGAGTACATTTACTATTCCCATTACTATTCACAATCACGAACCTCAGTCTTCATCAGCGACGGAAGTGATGGCGACAGCGACAGTGACGACGACAGCGCAACGTCCATGTCTATTTCCATGTCCATGTCTATTTCCATGTCCACGTCGAATCCCGCCGTGCAAATCAACTCCCTCCCTTCTTTCATTTGGCCCTCTCTCTCTCGCCTCCTCTCTCTCTCTCGCCTCCTCTCTCTCTCTCGCCCCCTCTCTCCCTCTCTCTAGCCCTAGCCGACTCCTGCTTTTGGTCTCTCGCCCGGCCCGCCGCAGTTTCAGTTTCAGTTCCAGTCGTCTTGTGTCTGGTCGTCTGGTTGCCCGGTTGCCCGGTAGCGGGGTGCTCGTTCTCTTGCCCGGTGGCCCGGGTGCGAGCAGTGCTTCAGGTGCATGTGCAGATTCAGGCGCAGATTCAGGTTCAGATTCAGACGCAGATTCAGATCTAGGTTCAGGTTCAGGTTCAGGTGGAGACCGGGGCGAGAAGGAGTTTGTCTGGTACAGCCACCGTGGTTGGTCTGTGGTTGGTCTGTAGTGACTGATGGACGCCCAAGGACTGCGAAGATGGGTGCCTAGCTAGACACATAGGTCCTCCGAGTCCCAAAGGGGAAAAAGAGGAACGAAACCTACACCAGAAACGGTCCTCTCGGCAATTTAATTCTTGTCATACAGGTCCTCACCGGAACAACGTCTCGTGCCCTATATAGTTCCTTCATCTGCTCATTCTTCACCAACACTTCCTTTCATCAAACATCATCCCAAGAAGTGCAACAATCCCTTCAACAACCTTCAGCAACCCAAGCCTATTCCCCAGTATCCCAGCGGCCCCAGCCATCAATCAGCAGCCTGTTGACAGTCAGACTCGCAAGACGCCTGCAGCATCGAGCTGTTCGACAAGTTACCATGGACAATGGTTGGGAGGAGATACACCAAATACTCGTCTTCCTAGCTGGCACCGCGGGAATTGTGACTAGCACTGCGTTACTTGTGCTTATTCCTTTGGCTTGGCTCACCCGTGAAGATGACCGTGTATCGCGCGAACGTGCGAAACAATTATATGATCACCTTGAACGGCGGGTTCCGTTGTCAGCATCGCTGACTAGAGCCACAATGAATCGACCGGACCGAGCCCAGCTTCAGGTGATGACGGATGAAGAGCTTTCTGGATTGACAGATGATGTCGCAGAAGAATGGAGACGACGAGACGCAGTTGAAGATTTTTGAGCTCCATCGAAATATGGCTTTGCGCGAATTTGAAGCGACAGTTCGGCACGGCGGCGGCATCTCCATGTCCCAGCAGGGCATAGGTGAACGTCGAGAGATGAGGAGGGAACCCAGATTCCACAGCGATTGTGTACCGTAAAGTTGGAAGTTGGAAGTTGGAAGACGGAACGTCGTGGTATCGGTGGTGATCATAGACAGGGGCAGGTTGTACTATTCCTATTTTGCGTCAATCCATTGATCTTCACACTGAAGACTGTTCTCACTGCAATGGAGGTATGATCCTAAATCTTTTGTCCAAACTGATGATCGTTGTCGCGGATGACAGGTCTTGCATATGGCTGTTGATGATATGTCCCCGTCTCTTGTCCGTTTCTTGGGTCTGAGACCACCACTGAAAGCTCGAGCGCCTCTAGGTCGTCAAGGGAAGGAACTGTATCTCCGTGGGGACTCGTTGTCTGTTCGATATGTGGCTCTCGGATAGAGATTGAGGCTCTACTCAACTAGAATGCCTAAGGGCTGTCGAGGCAGACGTCGCTGATGGAAATGTTGGAGGATGAGAGGCGGCGAGGTGCATGAAGGTCAGGTGTTTGGTTGATTCGTCGGAAGCCTGGAGGAACCTTGTGATTCTCGGATGTTCTGAAGTACAAGGCCTTTTTTTGCCCCTGAGAGATGTGTTAGTCCATACTCGAGAAAGGGAATATCAAGAACTTACGCCCACCCACACCCAATGCCCGCCGGCTGGTTCACGGGTGACGGTCAAGGCTGGCCTGACCCGGAGTCTGGAGGCACCGTGCGTCCTCCATGGAGCTTGAGCGTCTCCATCCGGAGCTCGTGCTCCTAACGGGAAGTTGACATGGAACCCTCGTGCTCCGTGTCAGCAAGGCGCTTCCTCTCCCGGCGGTCAAGCCTGCATCTGGTTAGCATGAAAAAGGGGAGGGCTTCAAGGGAGCTTACCAGAGCTTGATCAGCCACCCGATCCCCATGCCGAGGGGCACCGATACCTCTGTAAATAGAGGATAATGTCCAGTCATATTGTTAAAAAAAATATGGGCAAAAAATATAAGTATTGGTTGCTCCAAGGAAAGGAAAAGCAAAAGAGGGAGAAGCCCAGAAGATAAGATGATCTCGAGGGAAACAGGAACGGGGACCACTATCTCTGTGAAGAAGCGATAATAGTCAATCATATTTAAAAAAAAATGGTGCAAAAAATAATAATATTGATTGCTCCAAGGAGAGGGAAAGAAAAAAGAGGGAGAAGCGTAGCAGATAATATGATCTGGAGGGCAACAGGAACGGAAAACACGCCTCTCGTCGTTGGCTAGGAAAAAAAAAAGAGGGAGAAGCGCAGAAGATAATATAACCCCAAGGGGCAAACAGGAACGGAAGGCACACCTCGCATCGTTGACTGGGAAAGGCACCTGGACAATGCCGGAGAGCGTGCAGGAGCTATGTTTGTTGGCTGTTGGGAAGGCACGCCGTCATTGTTGATAGCGACGGGAGGCACCCGACGACAGGGGATGCAGTAGAGGCAGAAGGAGCCACGCACCGAACGATGGCAGCTTGGAGGTTGACTGACACCAATAGCAACAGAGATGACTTACCAGAGTGATAGCATTTGGAGGAGGGCGAGGGTTTGTTATCAAAGAGTCTTGCTTGAAACCACGGTCCATCATTTCTGATATATTGCTCTGCTTGACATGGACTGGCCTGCAGCAAAGGGGCTGGCCGCGATTCCGAGCATCTTTAACGGCACAGCAGCTGGAACGTGTGTCCTTCCGACGAGGCTTGATTGACGAGCCTTCATTGATGAGGCTTCATTGACGACACCTTGTACCACTCACTACCAACCCAATACCCTCGGACACCTGAGCCGTCAACAGCAGACTCTATCGGACCTCTTTGGCGCGAATCCGGGACAGGAAATGCTGTGGAACTCAAGACTCAAGATGGCAAACCGGATCAGACCTTGAGGGCGACCATATCAGATCGTTCACGTTGCATATCTCAAGTGTACGAGCTTCGGGAGACGCTCCAGAGCGTGGCGGAATGCCGGAGGGCTCGACAGGACAACTGGTTGATCTGGGAAGGCCTGCGCCTAATGGTCTGGCGACATTATCAGCCTCATGTGAGCTGTTCCTACCTAATGCTCGATGTCGGTCTTGCATGGTCATATGAGCGGCCACTCAAACATGTTTACAGGGGCAAAACAGCTCGCGGCCGATGACCCATGACGAACACAAGAGCTGGAGAATCAGGCAGAGCTTTCTGCGGCTGTCCAATGGACCAATGGACTGATGGACTGATGACGTTGACGATCAAGCATGTCGGCTCTCATCGACATGAAGGACAGAGGCCGGGACGCAGAGAGGACGCTGTCGGTAGAAGCAGGGATAGGGCTGTCTGGATTTGATATATAGTAGGTGATGTCTGGTATCTATCGAACATAGCAAGCCTGAGGGAGAGGAGGATGGAGGATGGAAGATGGAGGGCATCGTCCCAGCAGTGCTACCTTTCCTACCTGCTACTAATTAGCATGCTATGTCGGCTAACCGTGCATGAAGGCAAGTATTCCGACTACGGTGGACCAGATTCAGTGATACGGCATTACGGCGCAACACCCAGTGACTAAGCGTGGGTTGCTTGCAGCAGGATCATAAGAGAATCATGTTCAAGTTCGACAGCCCGTCGAGGCTCTACAAAGGGTCGAGTATGTTTGCATAATTCCTGACCCTCACTGTTGTGACGGGAGACTCTAGAGTGGAAAGCAGTTGGTATGGTAGATGCTAGATGCTAACGCACGCGGGACACAGGACACATAGAAGAAGCACACATGCGGAGCCGAAGACGGCTGCGAAGGTCAGGATCAGGGAGAGGCAAGCCAGAGATGTGATACGGTGTCCGGGAGAGGAGGTGCTTCAGCCATGGTATTCCCTAAGTCTCTTGGGGGTGTACGCCAAACCCGGCACCATGCCATCGTAAGGAGGCAGCTGATCGCTGGACAATTGATCAACGTAAGCCTCTCCAAGTGCTGTGAGAATGGCGTTGAGCCAGCATGTCCCGGCGCAGCTGCAGCCCACTCAGTCCTGCAGCAAGAAAGCAAGACTTGGAAGAAGCAACCATGGACAAGGATTCAAGCAGATCTGCCCATAGACCTAAGACAAGAAAGGAGAAGGAGCGCAGATTAGCGCTGTCTGGTAAGGCCGTCAAAGACAGAACAGTTGGCTGGGGCTGTCGCTGTTCGACCCGTGCATGTTGGGCCAGCATTCATCGAGATCACCATCGTATTGCGTCGCATTTCCCTCCTCCCTTTCCATGTCTGTTTGCCTTGTCACGCACCCACTTTCCCTAGCCGCCTGACCAAATTCAATATCCTTCGACCAAGGCCTGTATCGGTGGTTATCAGTGGATTGAGGCTGGACGGAAAACATCCCATTCAACCCTAACAATTCGAGAGAGATGCATCCTGGCTCCGGCTTGGTTGGGTCTGGTGAGAGACTCACCCTTGCATGTCCATGCACTTCATCACAAACCTCAGCTCGAGTCGGGGGCACTAAAGCGCCACCGAGACATGGGAAGCACAGGCTCCAATTCCGTCTGCAGCTCAAGGAGGCGGTCATGAGACGATGACGGACGAAAATATCTCCCTACCCTGGGAGTTGATGCCGCTAACCTTGTCCATTGTCAAATGCCGCGTTTGGACGGTTGAGGCTAGGAGTTTGCGGTGGTGTCTTGAGCCGCCCAAGCATGCCTCCCTGGCATCTGTCGTTTTGAACAAGACCATTCCCGGACGCCCAGATGTGCCATTGAGGTCTGGCCGTTGACAGCGTGAAGGCCGGTTATTCAAACTGCACCGACTTCTCACACCTAGCGCCGCTGGTGTTGGGATAGCAATGAAAGCCGAGTACGTCAGCCTATCCGCCTTCTTCTATGACTGCAAGGTAGATGACCAAGCAGCTTGCCTCGATGCACAGCTGAAATCGAGATCTCCAATTGCGAGCTTGGATCGATTCCTAGCAAGTCTCAGATACATCAGCTGGGCGCGCTCACGGACAGTCTGGATTGATCGAGAAATGATCGGCTCGTTCAGTAGCGACCGGTCGCAGCCACATGGCCACAGTATCATGTCTACTGCGTTCAGCTGGCGCATTTGACTGCTTAGCAACTCCGCGGCGGCAAGCAAGGACAGGGTCTAGATGCTTTCCCCGCGAATCATCTCGACACTCAGGACGCGCTTTTGCTGGAAGGACAAGGATTTGCCCCTAATCCGGGCGTCAGCACCACCGGGGGCCAACGGGAAATGCACAGCTGGATCCATCTTTGCGCTGCATGGCTGCGGCGCGACAAGCTCTAAATCGTGTCCCCCAGCATGGATATGCGGGCGTCGGCGAGACAGGTGAAGGCCGTGCGTGCTCTCCAAGATCACAGAATGCCGTAGTTTCCTGTATTTATCGACACCGTCCGCATTATTTGCAATAAGCAACAAACGGTCTTTGCCATGCCGTCAGGCTGAGGGGCAAGAGCCAGATTCTAGGCGGGACGGAAGCGAGAGGATCTTGTCGGACATTTGCTCCGATGTAAAGTATGGGCCAGGGCCGGAGGGGGACAAACTCCACCACGAATGACCGGCGGCTCGGCCAGCTAAGGAGGGGCGCGGGTCGGGAGTGCGATATTGCAGTCCGTGGAGTTTGAGTTCGCGGGGAGGTCGAGGGCAGATGGAATGGATGGACAGACCGCACCTTTGACGGGTGACAAGACAGGTGGCAGTGCCGGTGTCAGGTAGTCGCGATCTCCGGCAACTTGTGCTTTCATTGCGTGCTGGCCACACCGCTCTCTCTTGTGCCTCCTTTTCCCTGCCTTTCCCCTGCCTTTTCCCTGCCTTCGAAACGGACGCGCGGCCCACGAATAGGCCTTTTGACAAACTACGGCTTTCTTTGTCACCTGCATAGTAGGCCCAAAAGGGAAGGCGAAACAAGGTCAGGCGCAGACAAGGGGTTTGGCTCCTCTCGCTCGAGTCGACAGTTGACTGCGTCGAGCAACATCAAGTCTGCTGTCAATGGGCGGCCATTGGGTGCCCATGTGTCGGGACACTCGCTTGCCATTTGGATCGCAGGCCACTGGACAAGATGTTCAGCGACGAGCGAGTGCGAGTGAAACCGAGATGAGTAGGCTGTCGAGGTGGAGGGGGATGGCAAAGAAGAGGAAGTAAGAGCATGGATGGACGGTGGACACCACCTTACACATACTCCGTACGCTACTCTACACACTGTTCCCTGCGACACACGGACAACACACGCACAACGCACCACTCACCACGCTGACACATGCACTGACAGAAAGAAGGCTTGATAACTTTGTGGCTCCCGATCCCCCGTCACAAGCCTCCAGTGAGAGCCCGCCCAACCAACCAGGGGATGACATGTCTTCGGGAAGGATGAGGGTGGTGTAGGAAAGATGCCATGACACCGGCCCCAGACAATTGACAATTGAATTACAAATGGGACCCAGCTGTGCTACGGAGGTGCTATGACACTGTAGATCGAGACTCGACGCAAGAAGCCCGCTTTTGCTGCAGCAAGTCACCTATACCGCGACTGCGCTAATGCTCTCCCTGGGGATGCGGCTTGCAATCTACCACTGCCGAACAGGGAGGATACAAGGTAGCCCGCTGCAACTCAGTCCCCTAAGTGATGCGGGAAGGGTCATGGCTTGCCATGGGATGGCTTGAGATCAGGGTGCAGTGGCAAATCAAGCCCACGACACGAAGCAGCATATAAACAGCACAGATGCCTCCCCCGATCCCGCCTCCGTCTACAACCCATCCGCATCTGCATTCCATTCCCCCCAGAAGAAGAGAGTAGAGAAGAAGACAACACCACCGCCACCACCAACAACAACCACAACACCAGCAGCATCTGGGAAACCGGTGGCAGCCACAGCACTGAAACCCTCAACAGCTCCAGCTCCAGCTCCAGCAACGCCCCGCAACGAGCCTCATTCGCAATGCTCCGTGACGCCCTCCCCGTCCCGACGCGCACCAACATCACGTCGGCAGAGCTGCGTGTTGGGTTGGGCATGACCGAAGAAGCATTCGAGGCCTTCAGGACCGTCGCTCGCCAAACCCACCGCCGCCACCGCCTGGCAGCGTCGGACGGGTCCCCGAACGTCCTGACCGACGCCGCCGCCTCCTGGAATAAGATCCCCGCCGCCCTGCAGCGCGCCATGGTCGACGACGTGATCAGACAGTGCGGCCGGCTCCGCCTGTTCCCCGCCGTCTTGTCCATGGAGGTCGTCGAGGCCACTGTCAAACACCGCCTCGCCATCGTCCGTAGACAGTGGCGGCAGAGCGTTGGCGCTTCACAGGGCCAGGACCAGAACGAGGCTCACCTCTGAATGGCAAGCCCGTCGTTGCCGCAGGTCAGTCCTCCCCTTCCTGACCTTGACTTCCTCGAGCCTCCCTACTCTTCCTTGCCATGCTGTGTACCAGATACACGCCCTCCTTTTCCTAGCCCAGTCCGCTCGGCTTCCACATTCCCCTTTCGGCCCACTTCATTAACACGGAAGTAGCTAGCTGCTCATGGGCGAGACCAAACAAGGAGGCGAAAGAAAGGGACACAAGGTGGACTGCAGTCGACACATAGCTACCTTAGGGATACCAGGCCGGAATGCAAGGACGCAGGACATGCTATGAGGTGACGATAATATGAGTTGACACCAAGGGAAAAGGGACTTGGGAATTGGGGGAACTGGATTCTGTGTCTTTGTATGCCGTGTGGTTGCTGAAGCACACCACCCAGGCGTACTGGATGTCCACTCTGATAGTAGCCGGGTGTTCGCTGAGCCACCCCAAATAAAAAAGGAAGTCCAAGTCCAATTGATATTCAATTCTTGCCGCACGTGATGCTCCAGCGCCTGATCAATCCAATCCATTGCATAACGTCCATTGCCTTGCCTGTGACTCTCCTCCTAATCCAAACCGGGGTTTATGGGGTATCCTGCCGACCCAATCCAAACCATTTTGAATCTTCGCTCGCCCAGTCTGTGTGTATTCCACGCCCTGCGAAGGATATTCGACCCATCCACGCCGTGTGGTTAGGTCTCTCTTCCATTCCTCCGCTACCAATCCCATCCACCCCCATCTTCACGTCTCTCTAGACTGTCGAGGATGGGGCCTAGCTGCGCCTGCTCGGTCGCTAGCGCCACCTTGGACCGCGTGCGGGAGTAGAAGACGGGACAGTCCTTGCTGTCACAGCAGACCTGGTCGTCCCAGGCCAGCCCGGCACACGACCGGCAAACCTTGGAAAGCTGGCTGACTTTCCGTTCCGTCGTCGTCAATCGCGTCCGCAGCGTCAACATGCTCTGCGCAGAACGCTTGAGGCAAGTCGAGCACAGTCCCAGTGACGACGGCGACTCGATGTCCAGTGGTTTCCGGCACACCACACACGTCGATGACTTCATGTACGACTCGAGCGTCGCCTTCCTTTGATTCGTGCCGGCTCCCTCCACACGGCGGATACGCTGGTACTTGGGCATTTCGTCATACCACTGCCGCACGTTGGCACCGACCAGATTGAAGATCCGCTCGAGCGGCGGAATGATGTTCTTGGAAATGTAGTACTCGGCATCCAGTTCCGCATGCGGATCGCTGAGCAGCACTTCGGGCGCCACGCAGCGGTCGATGAGCCGTGCTCCAGGCCCGCCCGTCACCACCACGTACGGCACCCGCTCGCCGTACTGCGGTTCCAGGCGTGCATCTTGCAGCATCCGGCGAGCGCTGATCAGTGCGCCAGGCGGCGGAGGTCCTTTGTCGCTGTACGTCCCCAGCTTGACTTCACGGGCAAAACAGAAATCCTGGATCGACACACTGCCACGCATGATCTTGGCACACTGCGCCTGGAAGAACCGCTTCACCTGGCTGAGGTCTGCAGTGCGAAAGAGCAGTTTCAAAGCCGTCTCCTCGATCTTCTGCTCAGCCGGCGTGCCATCCCGCCGCACCGTCTCAATACCTTTAGCGTCAAACTCGGGCACGGTCTGCTTGCGACTCTCATATTTGAAGCCGACATATCGCTTCTTGGCCAGCAACACGCACGGATGGTACACCTTTTCAAACTTCAGTTTGACTGGCCGCGGATTCATGTTGGTCACGGCTTGCGCGATTTCCTCGCCAATGTCAAACGCTTGATCGCGCGTTCGTCCTTTCAGGTACACAAAAAGACTGTCCGTGTCGCCATAAACAACCTCGGCGCCCCATCGCTCTACCGAGTGGATAAACGCAATCGTCTTTTCCAGCGTCTCGCGGCCCGTTTGCACGATGCTGTCCGCGATCTCGGAGCAGGGCATGCGGCCCGAAAAAGACGCCGACGTGTACCCGTATGTAACGTTTGCAATGAGCTTCAGTGCAAGCTGTCGATTGTTCAGCAGCCGCTGCAGCGTCTTGTCATCTTTGTCCACCTTCATGCCGCTCTTGACCATCACCCGCGTCTCCAGGATTTCCCTCAACATTTTAGCCAGGAGTGACGTACGGATATGGGGTTTGGCGTACATTATCCCGTTGGGCGCGATGTTGATGTGATCCTTCAACAGCCCCAACATGCCGGGCGCCCGACGATAGTCTGTGAACCCCATTTTGTTGGTGCCTCGCCAGCCGACAACCCGACCGAGAAAAGTCGAATAGCAGTAGTTGTACGCGATCATCACACTGGGGTAAAGAGACTGAAAATCCAGCACCAGCAGCGGGCTTGGATAGAAGTCGCTGCGCGGCTCCATCACCAGCGGCAAGCATTCTAGCGCATTCTGCCCGCCCACCTGCCGACGACTAGGCGACACCAGCATGAAACTCTCGGGCTTTGCGATGCGAAACATCAATGACTCCACTTTGAATTGCGAGCCGCGGGAGATCACAGAAAACCAGTCCACTCCCAGCAACCGAGCCTGTTCGCTTGTGCGCGGCACGAGCTCGTTGGCATCCAGGATTTCAATGTCCATCTGAACCCGCGAGCAGAAATACTCCACCACTTTCGCCAGGTCGCGTGGATTCTTGCTTCTGTACCAGCGGGTCAAATCGATAAATGCGTAATGAGGAATCCGTTGGTGGAGCAGGTGATACACCACATTCTCCATGGTGTATTGGAGAAGGTTCAATTCCCCACGCATTGCTCTCCAGATATTGATCGTGTGTCGGCCTGTCACGCGGATCGTTGATGTGTGGTTGAACCCCCATCGATCGTCCTCCTTACCAAACCGGCCGTGAGACTGCGCCTTCATGCGTGACAGCTCGTCGCAGTAGTTGAGATCGTACTTGAGGCGAGCTCGCTCGATCAGGTATCCCCACGAACTGTTATGTACTTCGTAGCCTGTCAAGATATCCGGATCGTACTTTCGTACAATGTCAACCAGCCTTGTCAGTACGTCGAGTTCGGTCGCCTCTTCTTCCACGTCGTAAGGCACGATCCGCTCAAGCTTCTTGGCCATGTGTGCTTCATCCGCGACCGTGAGAATTCCGACATGCACGCCATCCTTGCTTCCGTTCGTCTCAATGTCTTCATCATCGGTCTGAATGCACCAAAAGATGCAAGAGACAGCGTCTTCCTCCGGATTGGGCATAAGTGGGCCCCGGGTATTGACATGCACTTCGAGGCTCATGATGCTCATATACTGCGTTTCATGCTGCACACTGGTGCTTGCTCGTTTTTGGGAATACTTGAAGCCGTATGTGTTTTTCTGCATCGGCCCATCGATCTGTGACAGCTGCCTGTGAGTATGTATTTCCTTCGTTGTGGCGTTGTCCTTTGCCGCTCGCTCCTCCTCGATCCAAGACAGGACGTCAATCTTGCGAGGAGGTGGTTTGGAAATTGTCCATTCTGTGATTGTGCAGCGCTTTCGCCTCTGATTATCTCGGATGCTTTCCGCCGCGAGGTCGAGCAATGCTGGAGGCTTCCGACCATAAGTGGCTTGCGATGCACCGGACGGATCAAAATCAGGGAGATGCGGCACAGTCGTACTCTCGAGCTTGAATTCTCGTCCCGCGTATTCTCGCGCCTGCTCGGGTACATCGTTTTCGTTGCTGTAGAATGCTTCTTGGTAGATCACATCAGGTAGACCGTGCTGCCACAAGCTCTTTTCGACGTGGTTGAAGCTTGGTGGACGGACCTGGCATACATGCCAGCAGGCCCCGGGCCGTTGCAAAGGAAGATTTGTCATCCTCAAATCAACAGGTTTCGCTAATTTGGGACTCTCACTAAGGGGGAGTGGTACCAGTGTGGGCTGGGAAGACGTCGGCATATTCTTCGAAGTAGCTTCGGGCAGAACAGGGGAGGCCACCGGCTTAGTACTAGAGGCCTGAGATGGGTCAGGGAATGCGCCGCTTTTTTGACTCAGTCGAAGGAGTGTTGTAGGATCGTTTGGGTTCTTGACTGTTGGGAAGGACAATGTCGAGTGTTGCGACATGTTCAATGAACTCAGGCCTCCCTCCGACGTATTCCTGGGTCCGACTTCTTGAGGACCGGATGGTAGCTCGTGTAACATGTTGCTAGAAAGTCGAATGCTGTGCATTTCGTCCGATATTGGTTTTGCGACAGGCTCCATCCCGAACGCGTCTGTGGCGACGTCGGGATCGTCCTCAGAGCCAGAGAATCTGACATCGGGCAAGACATTCTCGTCATCAACCAACTGCCTCCGTCGCTTCCTCGGTTTGAAAGTTGGTGCTGCGGCAAATCTCGCCCGCTTGGGTTTGTTTGGAGTCAAGGCTCGATCCAGGTATTCTTCGGGCAACTCAAAAGCATCTGCGTCCAGAGATAAAGTATCTCCTGCACGTCGGATCCCATATTGCTCGTACTCAGAAGAGCTGATAGGCATTGATATCTGTTCTTTCACCTGAGCATTTTCCATGTTGGAACTGTGGCTGCTGTTCGCAGGGCCCGCACTCGAATCATTCGAGACATTCACGTCGTCCGAACTACATTCAAGAACGTGCTCGACGGTGTTTGCCTGTATTTCGCCACCGAAGCTTGGTTGCGGTTTGTTGTGATCAAAATCCGTTGCAGATGGCGAGTCGTTTCTGCCCGCGAGCGGGGGCTCACGCATATTGTACGGATACAAGTCTTCAACGCTCTCCAATGCGGTCTTGATTGTGGTTTCCAACGAAACAGGTTTCACAAACGTATCAAATGATACTTTGGAAGTGTCGCCATGGGAATGCTCTTCAGCCGCGATTTGTTCAACCTTTGCGCGATATTCCTCCTCATGGATCCAGCCCCCGGCAGAAATGTCCCGTGGATCGGCCGACATCGAGACCAGGACCTCAGGTGGAAACGGACTGCTGCTGTTGTCCTTCAGACCCATTCTGACTTTCCTCCGTCGCGTCTCATCCTTCCACAGGCCGGCCATAGACTGGACCAACTTGGCATCGGCAGAGATGGGATGCATACGCTCAATAAAATCATGATGGAGGTTTCGAGCATAAACATCCCGGCGATTGAGGATATCCTTGACATGAACATCCACTTCAAGGGCACAATGACTCTGCTTCGGCAGTAGGGCCTCGTCGGAGATGTACTCTGGCGGAATGGAGTGGTCATGCCACTGGTGCATGGCGTTGGTCATTTCGAAGTACTTTGGCACAGGTCCTCGGAACCTGACCCTTCCGCACTCAATGTACCCACAACCGTACAGATTGTAATCGCACATCCATTGTGCCAGATATTGCATGTGACTCTCATACGGCTGCAAAACTCTCTTCATGACCGCGCCTTCGCGCAAAAGGTCCGCCAGCCTGGTCATGTGGAGTGGATTGAGCAAGTAGATTTTCAGGTAGAACCTGTAACCGACATGGAAGCCGTAGAAGGGGATTCCCTTGACCAGCGAGATGTGCGCAACGTATCGATGTTTGCCATCGTAGATATTCTTGCGATAGCTCACCGCGAGCGCGTGATCGATGGAGAGCTGGAGTGTCCGTATGGCGACCTCGACATCTTCCGGGACCAGACTCCCACTGTACTCGATGTATGTATATTGCAGCGCGCCATGGATGTGCATCAACACTTTCTGTCCCGTCTCGGTGGCGCCAAACACGCGGATGACGGAGATTCGAGGGCCATCCTTCGGATTTTGGCTCGCGACGCCCTGGGGCACCGGCGGATCGAACTCATCAACGCGAAGTGCCTGGTAATGGTCAACGCAGTTGAGGCGGACTCGGAAAACATCCATGGGAATCAGCGGGGTGGTATTTGTGACGCGTCTCTACCATGGTAGCGGCCCATCGCGACTCAAAACAAGTATGGAGGAGGTAAATGGCTGTCCGCGAAGCCTGTAATCACGGCACCGAACCGTGCATCTTGGGTGAATATGCTATACAACTGTCGAAGACGAGAATGAAATGTTTATTATGACACAAGCACCTAACAGGTAACCCAACTGCGAGAGACCGAATTGGACTGATACTCATGCTGTCCTATCATCAACTAGTATATTTCCCCGCACTGGCTATCGTAATAGCAGCGAGACAGAGCTGCTACCTCAAGAATATTGAATTCGCAGCAATGGAAATCAACATCACTATTTGTTCTTAGTACTAGAAGACAAATCATTCTCGTTTGACCTCATCTTAGCCTGCTTCAAGTGCTGTTGTCATCTTCCAGCGAGAGAAGCTAAGGTAGCCTGGGTCACTGTGAAACGAGACAAGCACGTGATGCAGCATGTGACCTCATAGCCCACCGCTACATTGACAACCCCACCACCTGCCCACCGCAGTTCAGCCTCAGGTCATCAACTTCATCTGCTCCCATGAGGCTGTCGTAGACATTACAGATCCTCTCGTGATCATCCTGCCTAAAATGGAGACTCTTCCACTTGAGACTCTTGAAAACATCTGCCGCTACCTCGTACCACCCGACGAGGCTCGAAAGTACCGTCCGCAACGAAGCCGGAACTATTTTGAGGCACGGCAAGAGCCCTTCAGGGCCGATTGTCTAGCGATAAGACGAACTTGCAAGACCTTATCCTACCTCCGAACACCTGCTGCTGCCTTATTCTACGACTTCAATGTCTTCGTGACTCCTCAAAGTCTGGACAGATTGGAACTACTGTCACAGCACCCATTCCTTCGAAACTACGTCCATCGACTCGTCTTCTGCTCGCCCATGTTGCAGCCAAAGCTTGGAGACCCCCGCCAATATAGGACCCGGATTCGATCGGAGAAATGGCGTTTGGTACAGTCGATCTACTCACACGTAGAAGAAGAGACAGGTCTTGTGACATACCAGGCTGCCCTGGCAGAACAAACCAATCTGCTTCGCGGCGTAGCATACACAGAAATTTGTGCACGATGCCTGTCTCGCTTCCCTTTGCTGTCAAGCATTTTCATCTCCGACGGGGTTCCAAGAGCCATCAACCTTGACATGAATCACCATTTTCAAATCCGGACCATGTTTCAAAGGAAGTATCCAAAGGTGCTTCTGAGAAATATGGTTGAGGGCATCGAGACCGAGTCCCCTGATCTCCACGTTGCCAATGTCCTTGAGGCGGTAGCCATTGCGAAAATTCCGCTGGAGGAGCTCGTCACCTACAATGGATGGGGTCCAAGCAACTTCTTTTCCATGGACCACGTTCGTGGATGGCCAGTTGGGCTCGATGTTTCCAAGCTGACCCGCCTGGACCTCTGTTTGAGAGATAGCAACGAGCCGTATGAACCAACCGACTTGCAATGGTCCACAACCATTGGTCAATTATCGTTGCTGATGCCTGCGGTGACTGAGCTCCACCTTCGATTTGTTTGCAAACGATGGGATCACCCGACCATGAACAAGCTCTGGGACTTGAATATCCCTCACCTCACCAAACTCGGCTTGGAAGGCTTGACCATGTCGCGTACAGGATTTGTCCGCTTCATGGACCGTCACCGCCATCTTCGCGAGATAACCTTGAACGACGTGAGAGTGAACAATGAGCGGTGGCTTCCTGTTTTCAGGGCCTTGCGTGAGCATCCTGCGTTGGAAGATCTTGAGATCAGCAATGTTGACAATGATCGACTATCTTCTGTCCTTTCCTCTGATCGACTATCTTCTGCCATTTCCACCCTGGATGTACCGCGGCCAATAGATGATGGGAGATTGGAGCTATACAACTACTTGCATCGCAAGGGAGATTGGACGGATAAACTGGAGGTGGAGTGGCGGCGGCATGATCCTTACTACCCGTAGCTTCCAGGATGCGTGCGAGGTATTATTGGCATCCGACGCCGCCGATAAATCGCCCGTTCTGACATGCAGGCCTACGGATCCAAGCTGGATAGGACTGACGAAGTTGTGGCTCCTAGCAGGAGTACTTCTAATGGGATTGAGATGGTGCCCGGATTGCCAAAGGGATCATCACCATGGCTTGTGGAGTGGAAGGAATGGAGGTCACTATTACTCACTGGGAACCTAAACTCACTGAAAAAAAACGGAAAAAACCACGGAAACGCCTTATTGGACACGAGCAGGCTGGGTCTGGAATTGCAATAGTACTAATACTACTCTTATTATCTAGGAATTATCTACAGTTGGTTGGCAAAGGTCAATCCGTACGAGTATCCGTATTTCATTCAGCTCCCCACACTGCTCTCCGCACGATGGCCGGGTGAATGAGGACTGAGATGTCTCATCAGCCTTGAAGCGGCCAGCTGACGAAATGCCACTGGCGGTACGGAGTACAGACATCGGAGTACATACCTACCTATGGGTTTGCTCGGAATTGCACAGGCCACCGGGGCTTATTTGATCGGCCGTAGCACATTCGACATTGAACGTCTATGTACTCGACCGTTGAAATATATCTCTCCGCATACCCCAGACCTCGCCCGCAATCTGTGCCGACTGTGTGCCCACCGCGACCATGTTTTCCTGTTGCTTACCGTATCACCAACACCACTTCAAACCCTTATAGAGTTGACTTCAACTCGCCTGAAGTGGTCACTACTATTGTTGTCCTCTAAGCTAAGATAGCGCTAAGATAGCTGGTACTTAAGGTCCTTCAAAACATTTCAGCCTCTTTCGTGGTTTTCATCTTTAGCATCATCAATCAATTCTTTCATGCTGTCAGTTTCAACTTCCAACCAGCTTTTCTCCGGCGGTGTCGTCGTTGTACTTCCTCACAGATCATGCAAGCATGGCTACTCCGTCACCATATTTCGCTACAGCGCAGGACGCTGAAGAAGGGTTGGACGTGCTTGGTTCGATTTCTAGCCCCGTCACCTCCCTGTCTGGGAACTTGCTAGTCGTCCCTCTCACTCTTTCACGATCCCAGACTCGATATCTACCTCTGATCGACCACTCATCGTTGAAGTTGTTGACTGATGCGTTGCTGGTCGCTCTCGCAGGACCGATCGTTGGCTACAGTCTCACATAACCACCGACGAGTCCAGCACTTTGAGACAACACCTCGACGATAATCCGTCCGGGGAGAAATAAGTCAGTTGTGTAATATTGGCACGTTTCATGACTACCGGCAACACCACCTCCATGATATCACGGTACTCGTCCTACGTATGGCGGTGAGTATTGAGCATGAGAGCCTAGTCTCGGGCTTCTGTTTCTGGCTGTCAACGATTTGATGCAGCAGAGCTCAGGAAATCTAGAGGAGGAAGTTTCTGCGAATCTGATCAGAAACAATGGCCAAACTACTCCGTAATATGAAAAACAGCCGCACCGGAGTCTAGCACACTCCTGACACCCCTAACGCGCAGGTTCAACATATCTTGGCACAATATCCGGGTGTGATATTAGAGGTAGCGTATTCACAGAAGAGCAAGCTTGCCCTTGTTAGAACTGGCGCACAGCCGAAGTAGTGGAAACGTCTGCCTCGCCGTTGCGCTAGATCCGTTCAAAGAAGATCGTTTAGCACACATGGAGATCACAAATGCAGCACCCGCCTGGCAGTTTGCGACCTGCATGATAATGGTGCACGAGAGTCAGGTAAGCGTACAGAGCACGCGATTTATGCTATGATCACTCACTTTTGCGTAGGAACTCCGGAGCAGTGATGGCCAGCCAATCCCAGATTCACGACTGCAGATCGCAATCGTGGACTTTGCACTCGAGGTCTTGATTCCGCAGTCTCTGCGCGATAAGTCCATCACTATCACTTCCGAAGATCTCTGCAGATGCATCAAGGCTGGGGAAATGACCAAGGAGGCCGTGGAGGCGAGAAAAGAGATCATCAATCACACAGAGGGTGATTTTGACGATCTGCGATCGCTGGCTGGTGAGCTCCAACAATGTGTAATCAGCCCGAGGTCGTACTCGTAAAGAGTTGCGAAGACAGCAGACAAAGATTAGGCGGCAGCACTTGTCGAAGACGACGACGAAAATTAGCAGCCTGGTAGATCTGGTCGACCACAACTATGTGACCGTACATATAGCCAACACTATCATTGAACCCGATCCGATTCCAAGCCCCTGAAAACTCGCTTGATTTTTCGATACTTTTCTGCCTTGGGTCAACAAGCGTCCTGCTCACGGCATCACAGACATCATTGCTCAGAAGCGGATTGTCTCAGAGCACCAAGTTCAACACCAAATTCATACCGCACCTAGTTCGGCTATCTCGCTAGGTGGTTGGTACTGTGCGACGGTGGAGGCGTTGTGCGAGAGCTTAGGAGCCGTCGAGGGTATGTAAAACCTAACAGACGGTGGAACTAACGTCTATGACGCCTACAAAACTTGTAACGCCTATCCGTACAGCGCCCCTAAGCCTACAGCACGACCCTTATACAACGCCTCCGTATAGCGCCCAACACGTCCCTCATATTTTTGACCAATAAGTATTCCTACTCCTCTGAAGTTGGAGGGGCCTCGGCCTCGTACGGATCGATCCCCTCTGCTGACTACTATAGGCCTGCGGTCCCGCTAAATTAGGTAGAGAGAAGAGGAAGAGAGTTTACGCAGCTAAATACTAGAAGGCGGAGTCATCAAACTTGGTACCTATGTGGCAGTGGCGTATAGGGCCGATAACGAGATCTAAGACGACGGCGAGGTCGATAACGAGGTCGACAACGAGGTTAGCAATAAGGTCAGCGTAAGAGTTAGGCCGGATTAGCTAGTATGTATAATCCGAATTTGGTGTGGTATGAACTTGGTGTCTAACTTGGTGTTCTGAGACAGTCCAGTCTCAGAAGCATCCAGTCACCAGTCTATTGTATCATTGTGTCATTATCCATGCACTCCGACCACCAAGTTTGCCAACTTAAAAAAGTATTGAGTTCACGGCATCTAGTTCTTGACATTTAGCACCCTCCAACAATGAAGATTCAATTGAAACGTGCAAAGCCGTTCTGGGTCATGAATCTCACCTACATGGTTTGTTGTTACACTGCTGCTAACAATGAATGTGTGACCCAGACCTAGACCTGCATGCAGAAGAAGACAGAAGACAGAAGAATGTCTGTGGACGTCATCTAATCCGTACAGTAAATCAACACAATACAACACTGTCACTGTTGGAATCAACACTACACAACACTGTTGTTGGTCTGGTGGGGTTCAAGTTGAAGGAGCGAGATTCCGCCAATCAGCACCCCGGATTTGCGGCCAAGTTGCGGTCTGCGGTCCTCTCCCCTTGAGAGTCTGAACTGTCTTGAAATTCAGCCTTATTGCACCCTCATCTTCCGAAGCGCAGCGCAGGCAGCTCCAAGCTCCAAGCTCCCATCATGGCTGCTTCAAGGGATTTTCTCAACTGTCCTCAGCCAAGCTGGGGATCTGGGACAGAGCTGCAGCGCAGCAGCGCAGCTTCCTGTATGTACTACCTACCTCTTCAGCATGCGTCCCAGTCCCAGCCAGGCAAAAGGCAAGCCTTGGACTTCAACTCCCTTGTTTTGGGGACTTGAACTTGTACCTACATGGTGATGTTAGGACTCCGATTCGACTCTGGTCACGCTGACTTGCGGACGAACATATAAATATATGCCAATTCACAAGTTGGTGTCTTCGATGCTCGGTCGTGTTTCTCCCACCTGGCCGACTGGGTTTTGCTAATAGCCTTGACGTTTTCTAGAGCTTGCCAGCGTTGTCTCCTCCGAAGTCCATTCATTATCGATCTTTCGATAGCCACTTCTCTCCATGTCAGTCGATAACTCCTCCTCTCCATGACAGTAATGGCTGGGACACAAGCCAACCCTGCAGGGTGGAAAAAGAACCCAACCTTTGCCTTGCCCCGTGTAAACCGGCTCGACAGTGAGATTAAGATGATCTAGCAATCGAGCTTCAGCCTGTGGCGTCAAGGATAAAATGCATGAAGAGGTGGTTGCATACACGAGCTCGAGTAAATCTGTCGGGGATGATGTCGTTGCGTTGGTCTCCAATGTACAATATATGGGCTGCTGCTTGGGGTTCATGGAACTGGAATGGCGGTCGGTAGTCCATCAATGACTACTAGGACGTCGACTATCAACACCCCCAAGCCAATGTACAGTACCGTGGGCTGCTGCTTGGGTCCTTGGGGTCTATGGAACTGGTTGGCTGCTTCTTGTGGTCTATGGAACTGGAATGGCGGCAGAATCAATGACTACTAGGACATCAACTATCAACACCCTCAAACCAAGCCCAGGGAAGCCTCACTCTGTTCGTTTGTTAAATCCATCAAAGCCAATTCAATGGCTGGATGGGTTGCTCTTCATGCTGACAGGCAAAGTCTTCATACCCATTGACCGCCTGTTCAGCCTGAGACGACGTTTTAAGCCTGACGGCAAGACGACTGTCAGAGCATCAGTACGACTTATCCAATGAACTACTGGCAATTTTGTTGAGTGCATCTAGACTACTAGGACGGAGACATTTGAGCAGCAAGGGTATTGCATAGACCAGAGAACCAGGTTGCTACTGTAAGCTGCCTGCAGGTCAAGCCTTCTCTGGCACCCCCTCCAGCTCAAGGGAAAGTGACGCACATGGATTCTGAATGATGGCATCAAGCGTGTTCAATAGCTCGTTCTTGATTTCTAAATTGGTCCCATGTTTCGGGCAGTTTCACCGTTCTGAACACCTGGCCCGTCTGCTGAAGGCCGCGTTGCTTGCTGATCCCTTCAACAACAACTTGAGATCAGAAGCACACCCCAGTGACACCTTGTAGTGTAGTCGAGAATAGCAGTGAACGTCGAATGGCAACCGCTAGAGAACAAGGTGTCAACTGACCCGCCTGGGAGCAGCCTGAGCCGGGGTGTCTGCCGCACTGGAAGTTCCGCCTGAGGGCCATATCTGACACATTCAGGGAGTAGTGGACACCCATTAACTCTCAAGGTTTGAAAATGGCTGGTTCCGTCAATCAGAGACAACATTCAAGAGCTGCGACGACAACATCCAGATACCGCTTTGATTCTATCTAACTGGTGGAGCATGAGGCTTCTACCAGTTGAATTCCAACTTTTGAAGCCTCCCAGACGGCGTGGGGCGGTCCTTGTCAACATCAGGCGGTCGGGGCTAACAAGGAGGGGTCAGAAAGAAGTTGCATAGACTTGAAGTGGAGAGTTGACAGACAATAGTGACAACGGGTTGAGTCTGGTCATGATCTTGCCCGTGGTACCGATGATCGACTGTGGTTTTTGATACATGACCAGACCTATCTGAGGGCACGTCCGATACCTTTCGCAAGGCCGGCCCCATCAGATCCATTCTGGCACATGTCCCTCCATGGGACGGCTAGAGGAGATTGCTGCTGTTGCTGCTGCTGCTCCTCCTCCTGCTCCCCAGGGACTCGAATGACATTGTCGAGGCGAAAGGTGCATTTCCAACACCAGCCGGCAACCTCCCACAGACCCTGCACTATTCGACGCCACCTTTGAGAAGACGCGTGGAGCACAGCGACTCTGACGTAAGAGCAGGCGGCATCTTTGAGGAGACAATGAGGTTGTATGCCTGAATACCTGAATACCCTGTCGTCTCAGCCGCAAGCAAGGATGGGTTTCAGTCGGGACCGGTCGCCACCTTTTGGAACCCATCCAACCATTCGCAGGTGCTTGGTCGCGATTTCCCAGCGTCCCCTTTCGATGACAGCTGCTGATGGGCAGGTATACACGACTTGGGTGTGGAAGATGCTGGACGAGGCCAGGCTGCACCGGCGGGCGAGTTTCGTGAGAGAATTTGGAGGCGAGCTTGGGAAGTAGGGGGGGCGGGATTCCTCCAGCTGGAGGGGTCATGCGCTGCTACTAGTAGAAGTGAGTCCTGTACTCCATACAAGGAATCCGAAGACAGAGACATCAACGTCAGGATCGAGAGAGACGCCGAGCATGCCATGAATCTGACTGGTGGGCCCCGGAGGTGCTAGGCTCAGGAGGCTTTTTGAGAATCGAGATACGATGCTGGGAGGCAGTGCACTAGTAGGTAACTAGCAGCACCTCAGCTTGCCTGTGCTTGCTGGTTGGCGGCCGCGAAGGGGAGATGGGTGGTGGAGCGAGCGATCAGGATTCCGGCTACGGATCCAGGCGCGGGTCGAACAGACAGGCATTCGTTACAGAGTGACAGTCAAGAATCACGGACCGCACGACAGGCTGTAAGGCGTGGTGGTGATGGAGGGTGATGGCAGTGATGGCGGTGATGGTGGAGCGTGATAGAGGTGCGCGGTGCATGGTGCGTGGATGGCAGAGGCTGCGATTGATCGGCAATCGTGTGAGGCGGCTCGGACTTGGGCTCGTCTGGCAGCAGCTAGCACTGACAGGTGCTAGTGCCTAGGCTTAGGCTTATAGGCTTTGGGGGCCTCCTAGGCCTGCGGCTGCCGGGGTGCCATTGCCAGGGTGCGCGGATGGCAGTAGTGGCATTCCAGTGCGAGACGTCCTAGTAATGGTCCACCCCCTCGCCAGCCCTTCCCACTGTCCACTGCCAGCTGCCAGCTGCCACCAGCGTAGCAGCGACCCAGACTGTTGGAATTGCAGGAGAGGAGAGGAGAGGAGCGGGAGAGAGAGAAAGTGTGTATGTGTGTGTGCGCGTATGTTGACATTTCCAGCTCTTGCTCCCTTGTCAGTGGCGTGGCGGGAGGCATCAGACTCTCAGACATCCAGACACCCATGGGCCATTCCCCCTTGCTGGCTGCGTCCTGGGTCCTGGGTCCTGAGCAGTATATGATCAATCGCCCATGCATCTATCCGTGGCTGTCTTCCCTGTCCTGTCCTTCCTATCCTTCCTATCCTCTCTATCCTGCGCTGTCAGCCCTCCCTCATTCTTCCCGTACCTGCGTCTGGTCTGGTTGCGATGGCGAGCTTTGGTGCCCGCCGACAGAAGATACCACGGACAAGCGCTGGCCCTGCACAGCCTTTCACGTACAGCAGCGACGCCAACAGCATTGAGCTTCAGCCCGAGGCCGCCATCGACCCACCTTTGCTATTGCAAACCGGCCCAGGCGACGCCGAGCAAGAGATGCAGGCCCAGGCTCAGGCTCAGGCTGAGGCTGAGCCGTTTGCCTTCGGAGACCCAACGTGGGGACCATTCCCCGGGCCGTTCTATCCCATCGTCGATCCCGTGCCGTACGAAAGCCAGATTCCTCACCTGTCCGCAGGCTTTTGGTCTAAACCAGCCGATGAGGATACTGGCAGCACGGAGCCCAGCGATCAAACATTGATGGACGAAGACTCCCTCTACAGCGGGACCGAGAGTGATCTCGCTTTCCCGACCACTCCGGACCTGTCATCTCAGCTGCAGGTCGACGACGACATTGCCAACCATTTGGCCTGGCCAGACGATACTGATGGCCAGCTCATGCCTGCCATCCCCTCCCTTTACAACCAGGCACGGCCACTCTCCTCGGGCGTTTCCCAACACCAGCAGCCTCAGCAATACCCCATCCCGAGGGATGTCCACTCTCCCAGCCAGGAACAATCTCGATCTGAGCCCCGCTATGTCCGACGCACCGAGTCTGAGGAGTCCAGCCCGGAATCATACGGTCCTATGCTGGTGAGAATTCCTTCCCGCACGCGAGCGGCCCTTAGGGAAATCGGCCAGCTGTGTGCTGAGCACGAAGATCCTGTCACGGCGTACCAGCACGCCATTCGCCTCCAGAGGACCTTGGACCCGGCGGATGATAGTCATCGAGAATTCATCGAGCGGAGCCGCCGACATCTGGGTCGGCGGCTTCGAGAGGCAAAAGACTCGGCCGACCGAAATGCGGTCGTCCTATTGACGGTGCTGACCAAGACCGAGGGTCCCATCCCCATCCGGCTCGGGAATGAGCGTCTCCTGAGCTTCGTGGAGGAGTGGCCGAAATGGGATGCCAAATCTGCGACATCAATCCAATTTCTGGCGATCCAGAAGGGATTTCGATACACTGCGGCCTGGAGCTTCAAGGCGTTCGAAGCATTTATCCAAGGGAGTGAGCTGAAGCTGAATCCCTCCATGGTGATCACAAGACAAAAGGTGAGAAGCCGTACCGAGAGCACGTTCGGATAGTGGGACCTCTACGATGCCTTGGGCAGGAGGAGTAGGACAGCCAGTTGGACCTTTCATACGGAGTTTCGTTATCCAGGATTCGGACAGTGAAAATGAGACCACAGGACGCGGTACGCTGGGTGGTTGCCTCGACTCAGATAGTATTGCAAACTCTAAAGCGTTTCACCCAGGGCTAGCTATCCACATGTCATGTAGTTTGCCGTCTGTCATGTAGTTGGCCGTCAACCTCAACCTCCCAGCCTGGATGGCCGCTCTTGACTTGAACCCAACCAGCTGACCACAGGACCAGCCTACACTGGTCATCATCGTACTCGTACGGTCCTGCGTCCGTTTCTTCGGATAGGATGTTCGAGCAAGCTGGACCTTTTCCAGCGTGATGGGCGGGATCCGATCGAGCTCCAGTGCATTGCGGTGTGGGTGTGGGTGTCGTGTTCAGCTTCAGAGATGGCCATGAATCACGGGCAGCGATAGGTTGAGTTGACAGTTGACAGGTTCTCTCCTCTGTGCAAGCAGCATTAGCGCCAGCAGAGGCACGGACGATGTTGAAAGACCCCTGCATGAGCTTTGACCATTTTTCCCTTTTTCCCTTGTTTTCCCTTCGCCCTTGCGCCCTTTTAGCCCTTTAGCCCCTAGTTGGGGGCAGCAGTGGGCTGGATGGACCTGCACTTTAGGCTTTGTCGGATCTAACTTTAGGCCCTCCGGCGCGAAGCGATAGGGCGGGGGAAGCTTAGGACCAGGTTGTCCCAGGTTGTGCCAGCAGCTAAGGGAGCCTAGGAGGCCCCCGAACGCCCCTAGGGGGTCCTCTGCCACTCGTCACCTTGGCTCAAACATAATTCCTGTATCCCGCGCTGCAGCCACCATGCCTCCTGTATGTCGACTGTCTGTTTGCCTGTTTGCTGTTTGCCTGTTGCTCGCTAGACTCCATACAAAATGTGATACGTTTTTCAGCCGTACATGACCTGACTTGACCTGACCGGCCTCGACTGACCCTGGCCCCAGCAGAAACCTGATCCTTACTCCGTACTCTCCTCCAATCTGAGATCCTGAGGTCCCCGGCTGCGAATGGCCAGCGGCGAGTTGGTCATGAGAACCCCCGCCTTGCCTCGCCTCTCCTCTTCCTCCATCACCGACCGCTGACCGCCGACGGCTCCAGGTCCTTGTCCAGGTGCCAGGATCAAGAGCATGGATGGAATACCGCAATTCAATAGGGCCAGGATGACCAGGATCAGCACCCCAGGTCGCCCATTCATTGCCCTCCCCTTCACCGATATCCCTCTTTGCCATCTCTCTCATCTGCCCATCTCCCATCTCCTTTCTCCCTCACCTTTCCCACTCTCCCATTTATCCTTCATTTTCCCCCTTCCCTCCTTGTTTCAAGTCACTTCCAACCTTCTTCCAAGCTGCTTCCAAGTTTATTCCAAGTTGCTTCCAACCCACTTTCAAGCTACCCACCATGCCACTTTCCAGACACTTCATATTGGAGCCTAAGTCTGAGTCTGACCTTGACGACCAGAGCCCATATAGATTCCCACCCCACAGCCCTGGAAGTGTCTACGATCCACCAGATACCAGCTCGGAAGACGACTCAGAGCCGGAGTCAAATTCTGTCCGCCGTAGACGATGGCGTCGGGGTCGCCGAGCTCCTCGCCCGACCAGACGTCGGATCCCGCTCCGTGAGCAACCTGACTCTACCACACGACCTCAGGGCGGTGATGTCGCCAGAGCCCAGCCAGAGCCCCAGGCCCAGGCACCTAATGGACCTGGTCTCGCCGGACGAGGGGTGCTTGATGGGCTTGACGGGCCTCCTCTGTCTCGACCACGGGTGCCTAATGGACCTGACCTCACCAGCACCAGACGAGGGTTGCTTAATGAACCGGACGCGCCTCCTTATTACAACCCAAGGGAATCCAATGGATCTGGCCTTCGCAGACGGGGGATACTTGATGGGTCTGACGGACCTCCTCTGTCTACACCAAGAGTCCCTGACGAACCTTCCCTCACTCGACGAGGGGTGCTTGACGGACCCTACGGACCTCCTCTGTACGGACAACACGTGCCTGATGAACCTGCCCTTCCCAGACGAGGGACTCTTGATGGATCTGATGGGCCACCTCTATCTGGACCAAGGTTGTCTAGTGCTTCTGGCCTCCGCAGCACCAGACGAGGGGTGCTTAATGGACCTGATGGGTCTCCTCTGTCTGGACCAAGTGTGTCTAATGGATCTGGTCTCACCAGCACCAGACGAGGGGTGCTTAATGAACCGGACGCGCCTCCTTATTACAACCCAAGGGGATCTAATGGATCTGGCCTTCGCAGCACCAGACGAGGGATACTTGATGGGTCTGACGGGCCTCCTCTGTCCAGACCAAGGGCGTCTAATGGATCTGGCCTCCAAAGACGTGTGCCTGACTACAGAGTGGCCAAACCCTCCAGCAACGCCAACACCCACACCAGCAATGGCAACCAAATGAGAAACTGTAGGTCGAGATCGAGAACCACCTAGTTCTAGACTCCCTCTCCTTCTGGTTCTCGGCTAAATTGACCCAGTCTTTGAACAAAACCCTTGGGATGATTACTCGTCTCCGCCTCCGCCTCGGACAAGAGCATATGCGTCGGTTCCGAGTGCGAGTGCGAGTGTGACCCCTAGTCCAAGTCCAAGGGCAAGTGCCAGTCCAGGTGCCAGTCCAAGTGCGACTGCAAGTCCAAGTACGAGTATCAGTACAAGTGAGCCGCAGCCAGCCGAATCAAGGTCCGAGCCAGAGCCAAGTCCGGTTGGAAATAGAAGGCCCCTTGTTTACGACCTGACTCGTAACACGGAACATTGCTCAATCTGTTCCAACGTTCTCGGTGAAGGAGAGGACCCTATCGGGAGGATGTTTGTCTATGAACAGTGTGGATGTGTGCGTTTATCTTTTCTTTCGTTTCCTTCCCTTCCTCGTCAGCCTCTTTTCCTTTCCTTCCTTTCTTTCTCGTCTACCTCTCCATTCTTTCTCATCTACCCCCTCCTCCCTCCCTCCTCCCTCCCTCCTCCCTCCTTTCCAGCTCCAGCACAAGAAAAACAGCCGCTAACGAGGCATCAGGTGATTTGCGGTGAATGCTCCCTCAGCGGGATCTCTGCAGACCAAATCAAGCCCCATCTCTACTTACAGTTGTGGTGTCCCAAATTCGACCACTTTTCCAAAGAGGCGCAAGTGGCCTACGAGATGTATGGCCTCGAATGTTCCATCTGCTTGCAATCAGGCGCCGACTCGTATGAGGATGGCGACACAAGTGACACGAGAGGAGAAGGCCAGACTACTCGAGAACGAGTGCGAACCCCATGTGGTAAGTCAGTCAGAGGGGTGGCAGCCCCGCAACCTTTGCCCGCAGCTATAGCCCCCGCAAATCGAGACGCTACTGAACCTCCTACCATTCTTGTTTCGTGCCTCCTACCATTCCTGTTCTGTGCACCCTGTACGGTGTACCGAGTACCAAGTCTACATACTACATACTACCTACGCAAGTCAACCATTCATCCTTGAGTCTTGACTGATCCTTCGTGTGTCCTCTCAGGCCATGCATACTGTCGATTATGCCTCGAGAGGTGTAGAGAACCGGGCTCGCTCTTTTACAACTGTCCATTGTGCCGAAGGACATGGGTTGAAGGGACCGACGACTTGGTGACTTTCCGGACCATTCCTTGCGGCGCGGCGGTCTAGAGGAGAGTGTTAATGACCCAGACAAGACGATATTGATGACCAGGCCTACAGGCCCATTTTCTCCAGCATGATTTGATTTTGTTTGCCTTTGACTTTCATTTCGGGCTACTACCTCGGCTTGTTCTTGGTGGGTTGCAAATGCGGTGCGAGTGAGTGAGCGGAGAGGATGTCAGCGGGTTCATTATTTGCTCAGCGCAGTTCAGCGCAGTTCAGCCCAGCTCGTTGCTGGAGGACTATGGTGTGGTGTGTTGTGTTGTGGTGCGGTGTGCTCAAATCTGTGGGGTGATCTGGTGCGGTGTGCCATGCTATGCTGTGCTGTCCTCAAATCAGCTTCATCTCCTCCCTCCTCTCACCGGAAAAGAAAAGGCAATAAGAGGCTGGATGGCCGGACCACCGGGCCCAAGGCCTGCAGGGCACAAGAGAGTTCTGTCCTGGTCAAGGTTGTTTTGATTTGTTTGAATGTCTTTGTCGTTCTTTCTCTTTGGTTTTGGAAATGGGACGATGATGGACTCTTGTCTGTCTTTTACGATTGTGGACTTTGTCTGTCTGTTACAATTGTGGACTCTTGTCTGTCTGTGTGTCTGTCTGTTTGCCGTCTGTCCTGTCCACCTTACCTGTACCTACCGCACCTTGTCAGGTATGGATGGTACCTAGGTACCCAAGGTATATATGGCTGGCACCTACTGGCATGGCATGGCTAGCATGACACGACAAGTCACAATACCGTCGGGGTTGAGGTAATGAACTGGCTGGGTGACTACCTTTAGGTACGTCGAACGTCGGACGATACATGATGTGTGTGTGTGTGTGTGTGTGTGTGTGTGTGTGTGTGTGTGTGTGTGTGTGTGTGTGTGTGTGTGTGTGTGTGTGTGCCTACCTACCTACCTACCTACCTACCTAGGTATGCATACATACATGCATGTATGCGGGAGGAGAGGTGAGGAAAGCGGCATTTCCAGTCCTTACTGAACACTTGGGTTAGGTAGTTAGGAGTTGGAGTTGGAGTTAGGAGTTAGGTACTGTATGCAATTGAATTCTCTCTCTACGTTGTAGGTACATACCTGGCACCTATAGGTACCTGGGTACCGTGCGTATCTCTCTACCTAGGTACGTATCTTTCTACCTGGATAGGTACGTACCTCAGCAACGGATCCTCTGTCCGGAGTAGAGGTATGAATGGATGAATGGAATGAACTCCATCGTCTCTGTGCTGCCACTGCGCTGCCACTGCCAACATCACTGCCAACATCGCTATCAACATGACAGTCAGCATCGGCGTCGGCATTGGCGTCGGAGTCGGAGGCAGCCATTCAGCCATTCATTCATTCCCATTCCCATTCCCATTCCCATTGTCACTATCACTACGGACTATCACTATCACCATCGCCGTCGCTGTGCCGTCAATCTCGCGTCAATCTCATCAATCTCCCGTCAATATCAATCTCCTGTCAATCTCAACGAAACGAAACTAAACTAAACGAAACTAACTGTACGGACGGAGGACGGAGTACCTGTCTGCCTTGTCTGCCTTGTCTGTCGGTGCATTTGGGTTGATCTGACCTACCTGCATCCGCACCATATCCGTAATCGCCTACCTACCTGCTCCATATCCGTGCTCGTACTGTACTGCACTCCACATCCGTAGTTATTATCCGTAGCGTTATTCTGTACATCCGATAGAGATGTAGATGGTGTCCGAAGTATCCGAAGTATCTGTATCCGAAGTATCTGTATCCGAATCTGATCTGTATCCGATCTGTATCCGATGCGTACCTTGGTAGGAGGTAGGTAGGTAGGTACCTAGGTATGTACTTTGTCTCCGTATCCATGTCCTAACAGTATCCGTGTACCTGGTAGCTCTGTAATAGTATTGTGGTCTGTGATCTACAAGGTACTTACTTACCTAGATAGATGCTGCTTGGTGCTTACCTAGGTAGTGCTTGGTGCTTGGTGCTTGGTGCTTGGTGCCTGGTGTTGGTACTTGGTGCTGGTGCCTGCGACATTCACCCCTCAGGCCCCTAAGCCTAAGCTTTAGCCTAAGCCTCTAAGCCTAAGGAACCCCTGACCCTTAAGGCTCCTAAGGCTTCTAAGGCTCCTAAGGCTCCTAAGGCCCTAAGTCATTAGGTAGGCTTAGGCGGCTCCTTCTAATAGCTCCCGCGGAGCCGAACACCGGTAAGCGTGGCACCAGTGATTTACTTTGTCTGGGGTACTAGTAGTGTTTCTGTTGCCAAGCTTTGGTAAAGTGCTCGCAACTCACCCCTCCAAGTCAACAAACAACACCCTCACCACCCTCACCACTACCACCCTCACCACCACCACTACCACCACCACCACTACCACCACCACCACTACCACCACCACCACTACCACCACCACCACTACCACCACCATTACCACTACCACCACCACCACTACCACCACCATTACCACTACCACCACACTGCTCCCTCTGTGCCTAAGCCTTCGCCCAAGAGTAGGGTTTTGATGTCTCATCTCAATGCAGATGCACCTGGCAAACGCGAATCCTTTGGGTCCGCAGCCAGATGCTAATCGTATAGCACAGTGCTATGACACTCTCGGTGATGAATTGGCCAAGTTTCCAAACATCCCTGCTCTAGCTGAAGGCAACGCCATTCAACTAGCCCTCGTACAGCTTACTACTCAAATCAATCAGCTCGCCACTCAAATGAATCAGCTCGGCACTCAAATCAATCAGAGATTTGATCAAGTTGATGAGAGATTTGACCAAGTTGATGAGAGAATCGATAATCTTACCACTCGAGTCGTGGCGAAGTAAGTTTTACCTTGATTATGATAATCCAATACTAATTCTATTCCTATAGCGACCATAACAGTATGTCTCGAGTTCAAAACGCCCATCTCTCGAGCGCCGATCAGCGACTGATACCGCTCGTGAATCCTACGACCAATACCCCTATCGAAGTGTTTCCTAGAAGATCTCGTGAGATTCCGAGTATGGAGAATGAGGCACTTGTTTCTGTCCTACGAGAGTTGGGACTGCCTACCAACGGAACAAGAGAAGCCAAAGAGAAACGAATCAGGCAATACATTGGTCTTTTACCTGAACGATCTGGTGCATAAATTATATGCAGAAGGACAGAAGTCAAGGAAAAGAGATCGGCTTGAGCCAGAATCTATTTCATTATTTGGAATATGTCAGTCAGAGATGCTAGGCGCACTACTATCTGCCCGCCGCTACGGTCAAGACACTGTGATGCATTTTGGAGGATTCTGTATACGAAAGTAACGACGGTGTAGCGACCCCGGTAATCTACGAGGCTTTAGGTGTTGTTGACTTACATTCCCAGGTATCATTGGGCGCTTTTGGTCGGTCCGAAGGTGGAAATAAGGGGGGGCTTGGGCGTAAGAAAACATGCCAAAGAGATCTCCCACGCTCTCCTACACCTCGGTTCTCCATGTCCAAACTACGGATACCCAGGCCATGGCCACTCTAAAGTCTAGACATAAGTCTGCTCACCCTCACATCAAGACCGTCGACCATCCTTCACAGCCTAGAGCGATTGAGGAAAACAAACAAACAAAGCAAGGCGAGCAATTGCCCCCTCGAAGGCCACCCACGCGACGACCTCTCCCTGGCCGTTCATCCTCCCACAAATATGACGTTCATCCCTACTCCGTACTGAACACCCCCCCACAAGGTGCTCAATGGACATCTGAAAGAAAAAACATTGCAGCCCACAAGCATTCTTTTGATCCGGGTCGTGATCGGCAAGGTCGAAGATGGTGCTCGCTTGGACTCAATTCTGCGTCAGGTGCCCGTGAGAGGAACTGAGAACGGTTGGAACTGCGTCTCATGGGTCATGGAAGCGTTGGTCGCGCTTGAAAAGGACAACAAAGGACAGGATCATACAATCGAACATCATTCGGAACACGGCCGTGACGTACTGCGAGCAGAAGAAAGAGGAGGGTTGCTTCAAACCTCAGAGTTCGATGCAGAAAAGGTCCCAACATATAATCTGCTGGATCGCAGGGAAATGATTCTAGAGAGGGCAAAGGAGGCCGCAGCCTAGATCAAATTACTGCCCACCATCTCTGTCTCACTCTTTCCATTTCAAGGGCTTTGGGCCACGGATCTAAGAACTGACTAGTCCACTCTCCCCAGGATGCATTTCTACCTAATGGTGCACCTGGCATACAGTAGTGTAGTCCCAGTATGATGGTAGCCAGCCAGCGGTTTCCCAGTACACTATGCCCACGATACTATCCCTCTAACGGGAATATTCAAACAGCTCAGATCCCCATGCGTAAAGACACCCGGGCCCCATTGTAACCCGTGTAGCTGAATCATCTCTTCAACCTCTGGGAATCCTGGTGGCGCTTTCTCAGGGCCGCGGCGAAGAAACATATGTGTGGCTTCGAACGGGCCAAATCGAGGACGCCAGACGAGAGCCTGCAGTTCCAAAGAGAGCTTCCGCCCACATTCGATATATTCGCGCTTGGTGCGGGCAACTTTCGCATCTCTTGAACAGTATGTCTCAGCTGGAGCAAGATCTTTTCTCTTGATGCTTGAGAGAGTCTCGGCCATGCTCTGGTCGGAGTCTCTCCGTGAAGCAGGGAGAATTGGAAGAGCTGTAACCCTGACAACAAGCATATGTATAGGGAGACGAAACCCCAACCAGAGATAACCTTTGGAAGTTCAAGCTCGGTATAGGTGTCCAATGATAGATATCCAAGGATTGATAACCTGTATACCAAGAACTCGCGACGGAGATGGAAAGCGTGCCCTTGGAGGCCGCATTTTGAATATCTTCCCGTCCGATCTGATGATACAAACCTCCTATTCCATAATACTCTTGCATCAGCCACTATGTCGTCCGGACCACCGGAAGATTTCAAGTAGCAGCACTGTGCCTGGAGGGTTTGGAATCCCAGAGCACATGTTGTGGTGTTCGTCGGGGTTCATAGCCTGAAAAATCACCTCCGATGAGGTCTGCCCAGTGTATCGTCTACAGTGACAGACTCACAGGCCGCACAGGCCTCCGCTGCGTCCCTGGCCAAAGCCAATATGTATGTACTCCGTACATTGCACACATAGTTTTTCAGGCTTCGGGACGCACCGTGGCAGCAACAAGCTGCCGAACCGGTGGAGCTTTGTGGGTAGGCCAGGAACCACCTCGCGTCGGTCCATCGAACCGAGAGCCATCCGACAGATAGCACTTGATCAAGTGGGTATAGAACGGGTCGTCCCCATGATCGATAGCGTTCGCCATTCGCACAATCACCACCGTTCCTGTCCGTCTCTTTACCTTTTTGGCCGGGCGTCGAGTCAGAGCAACGATGCAGTCGCAGATAGAGGCATACGTGCGGGCTTTGGCTAGTAGGTAGATAGCATTCCGGATGAATTGGTCTCAAGCATGAGGGATAGGAGGTCGAGGTCGAAGTCGAGGTCGAGATAGAGGTGCAGTTAGCACAATGCCAATACGGAATCGATGGTAATACCCGTGGCGCCGCTGGCGGCGAAGGTGATGGGAATGCTATCGATCGTGTACCGTGGATCCATCTTCCTGGACACGTGTGCGACTGATACCGCCGGAACAGTACGGAGTAATCTCAGATCAAGATCGTGAGATCGAGTGCACGAAAAAAGCACAGGTAGATCACCTCTAGGCTGCTAGGCTCGCCCACATATTGATCACGTGGGTGAGTTAGAGTGAGCAAATTTCAGCTGCGCCTTTTCAGCTCACCCTCTGAGGTGCCTCTCATACTTTGATATCGGCTCTTACTCTTCTAGCCTGCGAAATCAGATCTTGACGTGGACACCACGGCAGTACCAGGTGACTGTCATGTATAGCAACCCTTGCCACCCGTCTACCGCAATGCCCTCCTCCCCTTAGCCTCCGAAGAACAGGTTCATCCTACCTAAGCAAGTCACCTTTTCAGACTTCGTCGCTCCCTCAGGCCCTCCACGTCCAACATTCCTATCCTTGCATGAACGGCAGATGGGCTTAGCGAGCCTGCAAGAAACTGCAGTGATACACAAGCTGGTCTTGGACGTTGGCAAGATGAAACCGGCATTTCGGCATGTGATGCCGCCATGGTAGAACTCGGTTCAGATCCTTCGGTCTTGAGGTCATTGACGGGTGGTATATTGCTAGGGACTGCCGTCAGCCGCGTATCCGAGAGCCTGCGTTTCCCCTACGGTCTTGCAGATCTGTACAGCCCGGAAGAGCTATCATGCCTGGAACAAATTCCTTCCGCCTTGTCTTGTCCTCTTATTCTTGAGCGTTTCCACCTTGCCGTACGACTCCTGAGCCTTTGCCAGTGGAGCCCCTTTCAGTCTCGCGACTCCATCTCCTTCCCCGTGGTTAAGCAGCCAGTCCACAGATGAAACTAGCATTGGTTTGGGAGACCACCACAGAACCGGCTGGTTGCGGCGAACAAAAAAGTTCCATTACCACCAAACCTCAGTCTCCTCGAAACTACGGACTATGACTTCTCAAGCACTGCAGTACTTCCATTTCTGGATGAGGGAAGAATGCAGACCTCTACATATCCTATTTCATCCTGACTTGGATATATCCTCTGTCCTGTCATATGGTGGATACCGTCCGATATGCTGAGGAGGACATTACACTCTATGAGGAGCAAGAGGTCCCTCCTTAAAACTTCTGGGTAGTTATCTAGGAAACCGTTGAAGGGCTATATTGTCTGAGGTGCAACCCGACTTTATGCTCGTTTGTCTTTACAAGATCAGAATTTTGGCTCTGGCAATGAGCAGGTTTCTCATAAAATTAGCTGGCTAACTAAATCAGATGTTCCGCTTCTTCAAGATGTCGTCAAAGCTTTTGTCCTCTTTATCGCCCGGTAAAGCATCAAGATGGGATTGTTCCAACGCTGCGGAATACGCCGCATCTTCCTTGGTCTAGCCAGATATCCTGCTATCTCACACTCCATGGGCGCCGTTTGGAAAAGTCTCAGCCTCAGACACCAACCATGACTTTAGGGAACATCTAACTCAGGGACACAGACAGCTGCGGTGAACGACCTACTGGAGCCTGGATAATGGGAACGTCTGTCCATGGAAGATGGTTCCAATGACTGGTCGTTTTGGAGAAGCTTTTGTCGAAGCAATCACCTCAATCGATCCCTTCTAGACAAGGATGATAGCGGGTATGGATGAACGTAAGCGACACTACATTTGACCTTCTCAACTGACACAGGAATAATGAAAGGGACTTATGGCTTGCAAATGACGATGATGTCTAGGAGATCAGAAGAACACAGGCCATGCACGAATCACAGTATGACTCTGACAAGGAGGCACTTTTGGACAAAGAATCATGTCAAATATTGTGCCACCATAATCTCTTTTGTATTGGAAGCTTTCTGCACTGGTCCACCTCAGAATGGAGTACAGTATTATCCACAATGAACCCAAGGACCACCCGGATCAGCATATCCCCAAGCCGTATCTAGGGATGAGCACCCGGAATGCGAGGACAACAACGTGTACACGGAGGCCTCCCATACTGCCATTTTAAGAGTTCTCCAGCCTCGATTCGCATCACTTCAGGATACCTATTTCTTCTTATCTGAGTTCCTATTGCGGGTACCGACCATATTGAAGCTCCCGAAGGATTTGTGCCAAACAACACCGCTCGGTTCGTTTCAAATACAAGATCAGGTTCCTCATCGCCTTTCAGCTTCACGGCGACTATTCCTACATGTCTTAAACATCCCATCATCCTGTCTCTAGCACTGAACTGCCTTTGTCGCCTCTTCTTCCGCCCCCTATGGCTCCACGAGATAAAAAGGCTCCCGGTGCAGCAGACAAAAACAGACGGCAACGGGAGACTGGTATTCTCGACCCAACACCCATCGTCAAAGCATCCTCTGGCATTCAAAACAAGCGGCCCGTGACCCGCTCTGCAGAATCCCAACCTGTGCCATCCTACACCACCCAGCCGGCTCGTACGAAACACAAACGTTCGCAAGCCACAGAGGCCGAAGCTGACGAGCCAAAGGACGCGCCCTCTGCAAAGCAGCACCGAAAAGATATTCCCTGCGACCGCAAGTCCTCTACGCAGCCCCTGCAGAAGCAGATAAGTGGTGAAGCTGAAGCTGAAGGCGAAGTCGACGAGTCAGAAGGCGTGTATCTCTCAGAGAAACGTCAGGAATCCACACCACTCTCAGAGCAGGACTTGGAAGCACTGTACAAGGAGGTGATGGACGCGGCAGCCAACAGATCGCGGCCTCTCAAACGCACGTTGGCATCGGAAGAGATTACCTACCGATCCAAGAGTTCTTCCAGCACCCAGTTCTTCTACCGCACGTATCATCTCCGAGATGTGGGGATTCAGGTATACACAGAGCCGCCTGACTACATCGAAGCCGCTGTCAACAGCATTGCCAACACCGAAGTCTCTAAACAGCGCCGAGCTGAAGTTAGCGGTATTGCTCGAAAGCTCCACGATGACTGGGTCATTTTAATCCAGAGTGGATGTGGCGAGGATTGCGGTCTTCATCCACTCTACGGTGCCCTCAGAACTCTAAGCCCAAAGAGTCTCATTTCTATTGATAAGGCCGCCTGGCGAGAGGAACTTAAGCCAGTGAAACCATGTGACGATTTCAGCTTCCTGAACGGTGTCAGTGAACATGCAGAAGAAGTGGAAGTTGACAGTGACACCGACCGAGCACAGAAGCGGCAGAAGCGGTCCACCACCTCGCCAGGCAACGATTCACAAGACTTTATCCTGACAAACACCCCTGTCGCCCTTGGTCCGATGAGAGAGGAAGATCGCTACCCGATCAAAACCCCCATCCCTGACCTCTCAATAGGCCTTCATCTCGATGCTCTGACCACTGCTCTTTCGCAAAGTCTCAATTTTTCCAAGGTCAAGACCACACGTCTCATCGATTGGCTCCAGACAGAGATGATACAGCACAAGCCAGATACGCCTTTTGAGCCAGCATTACTCTTTAGACCTGCCGAACGCGCCTTTAACCTCGCCTTCCCATTTGCAGTTGTCGAAGGCAAGGCCTACTCGACGGGCAAACAGATTTTCGAGGCGGAGAACCAAGCGGCGGTTGCCGGGGCGTGTGGGCTCAAGATACAGCTTGGTCTAGATAGGCTAGTTAACAAGGGTTCCGGGGTTGAGAGTACCCAGCCTCCACTCTTCTTCTCCATCACCACACAAGGTCCCATCCACGAGCTCTGGTATCACTGGACCGTGGAGGAAGATGGTATACGCACATTTGAATCGAACCTGCTGGACAGTTGGAACGCCATGTTGGTGGAGCGTGGGGGGGATTTTGTGATCCGGCTCAACAATGTGCTAACTTGGGGTGCAGGTCCGTTTGCGAGATCGGTGGTTGAGCGTCTGGAGGTGGCAGCCCTCACGACACTGGCTGGATGAATGTTGGGCAGTGCTCACGACAACGTGTGGATGAATGCTGGGGGGAAGACTGGACCTTGCGCAAACCCCAGTTGCGTGGCAGATGGGTGGTATGGAGCTCTATGATTGGTATTGCAGGTTTGATGGCAGCGTTGCCTGGGAAGGTTAAGAAGAAGAGGAGTTAGCCGGCTGCGCAGGAGACAAGACGGGCATGCGTGAACCGCTGATGCGACAAGGCTGTTCCTGGTTGATGATTACAGAGGCTTGGACTGCAATTGAATGCTTGTGGCTTTTCCAGCTGCGGCTGGTAGAGAAGAGAGGAAGGGAAGAAGGGAAGAAGAGAAGAAGCTGATTAGGGAGGCGACCTCGGCCTCGATTCTAAATTCGGATATGGATTGTAACAACTAGACACTCGGAGTATTGGCTCTTCTAGTTTCTATTTCCTATTTCCTGTTTCCCATTTAGACCTAGATCTAGATCCTGGATAGCGGAGCGGTGTCGTTTTCTACAAGTAAGATGTTACACCTACAGGAACGCAGACCTTGGAGATGAGTTTCGACTCTGTCGCGGTTACAGTACCGTTGTAGTTCTGATTCTAACAAGGCCTAATTACCTAGGCATTAAGGTATTAAACCCTTATCTTAAGCTTGAGGCCTAAGCCCCACGGTCTCGTGAGCAAACTAACATACTCAAATGCAGTATTGCCGCTGGCACCTCTGATATTGCTTAATACTTCAAGAGCCTGCTGTACAGGAAATTATACGGAGTATCTGTACTCCGTACAGTAGATCGACTCCTCCAAGTACCATGTCGACGCATGGTTTAGGTAGATTCCATAGGCCTAGTGAGCTCGTCACTTTGATGCCTGCTCGCCAAGTGACATTGCTGCTTGACTACCTAGGTAAGCTGCGCCACCACTGTCCGCCTTCGACGCCATGCTCACCAATTCCTCAGCATGGGATTGGGCTATGTGTTACGGTGTTTCGTCGAAATCTACGATGTGGAAGTGTCCTTTCACAGCGTGATACTGCGTGACTTCCTGGCATCTCTGTTGACAACGTTCCCTAAATACACTGCTGAATCGAAACCCGTCACGATCTCTACAAGAGTCATGAAAGAGATTCAGTCCTTGCACGACGGTTTTCATCGCTTCGCAGCGTCCGTTTCATCGGATTTATCTCAGGATGCACCCAGGTCGAGGTTCACAATTGGCGGCCTATCTTCGTTCCCTTCATCGCAACAAGCTCTCGCGCAGCACCTCCGCACTTTTATCTCGACATCCCACATCTCTTCCCTAACCTGACCATCCTCCTCGATGTCACAAAGTGGCTCGCTATCTCTTCAAATATTCGTACCAGTTCCCTACATACCAACCGACCCTACGTACCCGACATGAACGCACCCGCAGCGTGTTGAGCACCGCCCCGAACGCGGCCGGTCTGGTCTTGCTTTTCTTCTTCAAGACATCCGGACAAATTCGGAGCCTATGAGAATCTCAGAACAGGGAACAAGAGGCACTGGAGTCAATAGGAGGGAACAAAGACCTCCGTTTTAAGAGCTTGGCCTTCGAGGGAAGCGCTTGGTGGCACTGGTCTCCAAATAGACAATGACATTTGCCTGGTGGGAAGTCAGATGCGGCCCGTTTGTCTCCGAATGTGGACGATATTTCGCCAAATACAGACGAGACATGGATATCTGTGCGCAATAGTGAGCATCCCTTCGAAACGATGCTAACGCGGACGTCGGGATATTTGGAAGAAATCATGCCAGCTTTACGAGACGTTGTGACCACGCCCGGATAGCTCACGGCCAGACTTCAAAGGCTCACCATCGACTATCGACGCTTTCATAACCGAGCCCAGAAATCCGAATACACAAGCATGCACGTCCCGAAAGCGAATTCAACCCAGCCGATGAGGGGAAGTGGCGCTGTCAATCCCATCTCCATCAGCTCGGCACCCCCAAAAGCCTCCCCACTGCAAGCTCTTTTGGGTAAATAACCAGGTTCAATCCGTTAAACCTCTCCAGATCGCAAATTCCCTTCGAGCGCCCGAACCTCCGAATTTGCCGGGCGTGGCTCCGCGGGCCGATCATACCTCAGCTTCTTCAGGCCAAGGCAAACCGATACCATCGTTCTTGGGCTCGCTCCACCCGGAGCATTCTGGAGAGCGCAGAGACGTAAAGCAAACCCAGGTGGCGTTTCGCATGCTCTTTACATTGGAACGCTCTTGGCTCGCAGGTGGTGCATCCGCGGCGAAGGAAATCTTCCGAGCCCTCCGACCATGCAGAGTAAGGTATAAGACGAGATCGGAATTCCCTTTTCACCATGTTCTCCCAGAAAACAACCAAGAATCACGCTCAGCCGCGATCCCAAGTTCTTTTCGCATCACATCTGATGCTATCCTTTTCGAAACATCGACGGTCCTCAATCAGCCCTCTGGTTTCGATAACAGACCTACCAACGATTTCTTGACGAAACCACCCACACATATAAAGACGTCTACGAGGAGGAAGGGCGAGGGGCGGATGGTAAAGTTCTGAGTATGCCGACAAATTCGGTATTCACCGAGCTCTTCTCGTTGAGTTCACGACAGACCTAAGGTGGCACAGTCCCAATCGTCAATGAGGAACGTCTCTGTTGACATATGTGCCTCTTTCTCACTGGTCATTGAACAAAGAGATCACCTTCCGACACAACAGCCAGCCAATATTCTTGGTTCTTCCCGAAGTCTTCATTCCTGTTCGTCTTGATCATCGAAGGGCCAATGCCTCTCAAGCATTTGTCTCTCAAACTCTGACTCTGCCAATTTGAGTGCGTTCTTTTTCAACTCTGTCGCAAGTGCCTTGGATGCTTCGTACCGTTCGTTAGGTACCCAGCCTTCGGCGCCAACACCAAGACTTTCGATAGTCGTTTCCGTTGCTTCTCCATCTCCCTCATGTCGCGATCAAGACTTGAACAATCTTGGACTTCTGCCTGCGAGTAAGATATAGGGCAAGGTGGAGCAGCATTATTTGTTGCTGGTAAGACGATCCTGGACCAGTTTTTCATTGCTTTTACCAATTCTCGCTTCAAAGTCACGTTTTCTCCCAAGATTACGAAAGATTGAAAGTCTCAGGATCTTTAATCGTTTTCGTTAGTACGATATCAAGCCCTTTGCAAGATGCTCGTACGAAACAAATAATTTGCCACAGCTAATGGGGCTCATCCCCTGGCTTTGTGAGATCTTCAGGACAGGTTCAACGACTATTCATGGAGGCTGACCGAACAGATCACTATCGAGCCAGAACAAATGAAGCAGGCCTGCCGCTGCCGCTTCGTGATCGACGACCGAGGTTGGAAACATCCGTCGCAAGTACATGAACCTGCGGGCTGCCTGGCCTTCCTTTCCAATTTCAATTCTCAAGCTTGGCCGGAGACACCTGGCCTGAGACACCTGCTTTGGATCTTCCTGTATTCACTCCATCAACCTCGATCGGGCTGGAGATCGGGTCGCTCCCCTCGATTACATTGTCCTGGGGCATCAGCTTGCTCTCGATGACCTCCAAAGGCACCACGACGTGATCCTCCTTGAAGTACATGGTGTCCTCGATCTGAGAAAGCGCCAGATAGGCAAAGATGATCGTGCCCACGGCGTATAACGCGAAGATGACGCCGGCCTCCCGAAGAAAAGAAATCTCCAAGCTGTCGATGCCGAAGAAGAGAGCTTCGCCGGCGGCGTGAGTTGTCAAACTTAGTGCTCGGAGTGCACTGATAATGGTCCTTCGAGACTTCTTCCTCTCACAACTGACAACGGGCGATCCTGCTGCTTGCTTAGCCAGGCTAGATGAACAACTCACTGAATTGATTTGATGACTCGTGCGAGACGAAAGACCGTACTTCAATCTACCCTGCTCTGTTTTCCATCGGCGTCTCTTTTCAACAAGAACTGCAAATGATGATAGGAGGTGCTTCGGCACTCAAATGTTGCCCATCAACGACGGCCTAGTAATCGTCGAAGCCGCAGGAATCAAAGTCCTTACCGCGTTGGATGCCCGGGATCTTGGTGAACATCTCATAGGTGTGGCTAGTCTGCTATCACATCATCACTGAGGTTGACTCTGTGGCGAGGAGACATGAGGTATTCGATATTCTACTAATCGTTGCCAAATATCCAGAGAAGGGAAGCAAACATTCCCCCAAAAGACCGGCCACGTTGACGAGCCGTGATGCCCGAGACTTGGGTTACACCTAGCTTGCCCAATTACGATAACAGATGGGGGATTCGACGTTAATGACTTCGACTGGGCCAGCTAGCTCTAGCTAGGTTTGGTAGATAGGGATAGAAGAGGCGCTTGGCAAGTTGTCACAGTGTTCCTGTTCCTCGGATTGAAGGCTCCAAATCAGCTCCGGAAGGCTGGTTCGCGATTGAGGAGATTGGTTGATAATGTCTGTGCCAATATCAAACATCCTTTGCACACCTTCGATTCTGCCCACCGACTTTGCAATCTCCACCAGTAACTTTCCATAAGCCCAGATATCACCTCCCCTCCCTTCCTCGAATGTGAAGTGTGCGTCTGCGCCGACCCTTTCGCGGAGTTCGGGGGCAAGCCAATTCCAAGTGACGCCACCAATACCGCTGATATCAATGATGACGGCAATTCCATGATCATCGAGGACGATATTGGAAGGCTTGAGATCCATGTGGGTGATACCTCGGCAATGTAGAGTTTGTAATCCATGACCAATCTGAACGGGCCACTGCCTCCAAGGAAGATCGGTCCAACTCTTCTCTTGTAAACATCGTTCAAGGGTACCACCTGAATAGTACTCCAATAGGAAACCACGTATAACTTGTTGGTTGTTGGCGCATGTCCTTGTTTGGAATGGGTTGGTGGAAACAATCACGGCAAAGAGTTGCGCGATATAGGGTCTACCGCGACACTGTTTCAGGTTTTCTAGTTCTTGTAGGATCACCGTGGTGTCGGATTGTTCGTAGAAAGGTCTTTCGATGGGCTTATAAATGTATGAAGCCCTCGTATTATCAAGCACTTGAACTAGAATGGCGGAGCTAGTAATGTGGTCTTGTGTTTGGATCTCTGACAGTAATATCTTGGGCGGCCAGGAATCATCATCGGTGTAGGGTGGGTAGAGAATCCTAGAGCTGTCTTCATGGATGATGATACTTATTCTGCAAGCGTGGTCCAAATATCTATTCGTATGACCATCTGGAGCTGTTGTGCCAAGTAAAAAGTCCCTCGGAAGGATATTTGATACCTCTGCTTCCGAAGACTCAAGCCTCAGTTCTATCGCCGTGACTGTATCATCCAGCAACTGATCCTTGAGCTTTTCGAATTCGATCAACTGAACGAATGATTGAAACTCTTCGCGTCTTTAGGATTTCGAAGCGAGTGGCTTGCTCAGAAAGGTACAGCAAGAGGAGTTTTGAAGCGGCTCGATATGGAAAGTCACTTTGGTATGCCATACTGAGGAGCCGGAGTGGAATATGACACTTTGGTGACGCGTGTATGGCTCAGGATCTCCAGTCCATTGCCAATCATCATCCTCGGTATACGAGGTTAGTTCGATTCGAGTCGCCATAGCAAAAGGGAGCGTTGGGATTGTTTAGTCCCATTACAAACATCAAGGTAGTAGTGGTGAGCAAGAAACGGTGGGCTTTTGCGCTGTAGATACCATCCATGTCCTAGGGAAAGCTGACTTCTTCTGGGAGCGAAATTTATCAAGCCGCGTCGGCAGTCAAGAATTTACCTGTAGGTTGGACAAATTAATGTCTGCTACAGTGTGTTGAGAAGGTGATGTCGTGGCATGTACCGGGTAAGGGGCTGAGTACAGCGCGGCATCATCCTGCTCCCAAAGAAGGGTGGGATGATCACATGTCACCGAGTCTCATGGCGTGTGACAGCAAACGCTCTACGATCACAGGCGCAGACGGCTTAAGCGCCTCTCAAATGGCACCTCCCCTCGCCCTCATGAAACTACTGTACCACCGGCCCTGCCCTCATGGAAACTATAACCTCCTTCGCTCTCATAAGACTGCCACCTCACTCGCCCTCATGAAACTACTGTACCAGCAGCCCTGCCCCCATGGAAACTATAACCTGCTTCGCGAGACTATAGCCTCCCTCGCCCTCATCATGAGCAATCATGGCTCCTCAAGACAATCCAACCGCTCGGAAGGCCGCATTGCAGTCCCCAGACCCGCCAAATCAAGGTTATATACCTGCTCCCATCCTCGATCTCGGGCTGACCAGAGCAGGGAAAGTCCTCAGGGCATCAAGGAGGAGCAAAAAGGGAATCCTTCTCAACAGAGCACACGTCTGCGTCACTTGGCTGAGGCTAACGAGGCTCAGCTAACGACCAGCACGCCTCTTCCGCCGTCTCCAGTAAGCCATGCTAAAAGCTTCGATCTGAGCTGGCTGTCAACATTGCCCTGCAACAGAGGACTGACCCTACTTAGGATGCACATATATTGCCTACAGTTCTGCAGTCGAGTCCTCTGGGAGCAGAGACCCAGCAACTGTACCTGCCCTCTCGAAAGCGACCACTCCCTGCCGAAAACACATTTCCTCACAAAGCTGTGAGACTGACACAGAAACAGACTGGTTCGATAACGCATTGGGCCGAGACACACCACTGGCCGCAAGATTTTTGTGACAATAGTGGCGATATAAGCCACCTAATAGCCAGAAAACGGTCTACGCCCACGTCGGATGTAGAGTCGGTCACATCCAAATCAAGGACACCAAGTGACCAGAGGACTCGGGAGGAGAAGACTGCTCCTTACAGAGACTCGCGCTATGAAGCTCTACTCGAGTTGCACGGCAGTTTCATGGTCGATTCAAAGCTTGGTATCAACTACAACAGCAAGACTCTCATTCAGAACCTTTTCCAGAAAGAGCAACCCATCCCGAAGGATTCGCTGTTTCGTGATGACCTGTTCCAATCTACCTGTCGAAAGATACGGAACCGAAATGAAGCTCGAGTTCTTCAAGATATCTCTCAATTAATAGTGCCATCTGCAGAACAATTTGCGACTTATGGTGCACATCACCTCAACTGCCTAGTTGAAAGTGTCAATGAAGGCTGGAACAACTCCATCACGATAACCGAGCCCCGACCGCAACCAGACTACGCCGTAGGGTTCGCCCGCTCTGCATTTACGGACGAGCAACTACAGAAATTTTCGCTTTTCGTTGGCGGACTTTATGACCAGTCCTTCTTTATGGGCACATGGTATATGTACTTCCCCTTTTTTACGGCCGAATGCGGTACGGGTGGAAATATTGTGGCAGATCGACAGAACGCACACAGTATGACACTGGCTGTTCGAGCGATTGTCGAACTCTTCAGGCTAGTGAAACGTGAAAAAGAGGTTCATCGAGAGATCCTCGCCTTTTCCATTTCGCACGACAACGAATCAGCGAGCATCTATGGCTGTTATCCAGTAATCGACGGCAGTAAGACAACCTATTACCGCCATACTATTCATGACTTTTATTTCACCACACTCAATGGGAAGGAGAGATGGATGGCCTATAAGTTCACTAAGAGTATCTATGATCTGTGGATGCCAGCTCACTTGAAAAGATTGTGTTCAGCAATCGATGCAATACCATCCGACATAGAGTTCCAACTCACACAGGGATCCAAGCTGCAATTATCCGAATCCGGACTCTCTCAAAGTCTAAAGAGTCATCATGTTTCTGCGGCAGAACCTAGACATGACGACAGGCTTGCGCTTAGCAATTCTTAGGAAGACACTCCAGACACCTCTGTTACACCGGCAGCGGGAGAGGGGGCATTCAAGAAGCCCAGGATGCCCAGGAAGAGATGAGACTAGCTATCATGGACGTCGCTCCAGCCAGCACTATCTTCCCAACAATAGGACGGGCGAAGTTCAAAGCCCATGAAGAGATGAGATTTGGCTTCTGGGAAGACAAGCCGGGCGTCTCGATTTCTCCAACAATAGGACAGATGACGTTCCCGTTCTGAAGGGGGGAGACTTGGTATCCATATGGGCGGACAGTGTCGAGAGGGAGAGGTGTGATCAAGACAAGGGTGCACTTCCAACATGATATTGTCTCTATCAGCACGCAAATCATGCACGTGTTGTTTGGTGCCATTGAGATGTGATGAATTTTTCGGGATACCCATGTACAACTATACTTGTCGCTGGCTCAGAGATCCTCTTCCAGACCCATTCCATCTTGGTCCTTGTCTCCAACAGATTCCACTGTAAATATCTCAGTGGCTTCCCACCTGTGAAGGACCAGTCCGGTAGGAGGTCGATACACTACTAGTCTACGGATACTCTCACGAGCTGTGGCCAGCAATTCCGATGCCCATGGCCGACAAATCTATGCCCCGTGGGAAGAATGAGACTTCAACAATAGACAATAGGAAGACGGATCAAATCCTGCTTCGAGCCACGCTTTACGCAACTTGGTCTCATCTAGCCAGCCAGTCTTTTTTTGGAAGAGGTCGAGCGAATTGGATGAAGAATGATCCGTCCACTCTAAGCCATATGTAGAAGGGTGTTTGTACACCGATTATCTGTTGTATAGACTCTTGAAGTTCACGGAAGCTGCAGAATTGGCTTCTGGACCAGCACGCTTCGATCACACCTCACTCGATATTTCTTGGCCGTAGATGCCACGGCGAAATCACCGTCCCGAAGATCTTGTTTGATGCATTTAATGTCGGACGCTTGTCGGACTCGTGAGGAACACGTCGTCCCAAGACGCCAAAACGTAAAGGCAGGTTGGAAAATCCAATCGGTCTTCCCGAAGTTGGTCTTTGAATCCTCGTCCCTTACATGCACCGCGGAGCCAAAGTCAAAGCCCTTGAGTGCGTTGTGACGATCGACCCCGCGGTTGAAAATGGTGATATCTCCATCAAGATAGTCTCGACTCTTCAGATGTGCCAGGGCGCTCGACTTATGAGCTCCCGGATCCACTGGTCACACATTGTCTCAGTTCAGCCCTCCCAAGCCTTCTTTCTCAACGGGCACGAGCTTTTCGAGGATGAGAAGATTGTGCTTCACGTTGTTGGATTGAACGCTCCGCTCCGCGCAGTATTCCGGTGAGGGTCATATCCGAGGTCATCGTCGTGTAGAGAAGGTGCTCTTTCTTAAAGCAGTCGAAGCTGGTCAAGGGATGCGTCAGTTGGCCCGGGGAGCATTTCTCGTCGACCGTGAAACCATTGCTAGTAGGGTACGGTATTGGAACGGAACTCTGATCACAGTGGTTGTGATCAGCTCAAATACCATTCCCCCCACCTGAGATGGCCCGGGGCTGAGACACCTCGAGGAAGATAGATCATATGGAGTGATCTAAGTGTTAGTTAGGCATTGCAATGAATGGCAGTTAATAGTTGCCTGCGTGTAAAGAGCGAGACGTTCGTCTCATTATCCGTGCACTCCGAGCACTGAGTTTGCCAACTACAGCGACTCTGGTCCGCCAGAGGCTGCATGATCCTTCCTGGCACAGGAGCAGAGATCGTTGTCGAGGAGGAGGGGTGGCTAAGGAGAGGGCGTGAGTGAGTGAAGAGTGGAAGGGTGAGCGGGAGGGAGGAATGGAGTCGCGCTCGATATCTACTGTAAAAGCGGCGCCGAACTGGCGAGTGCGGCGAGTTCGCCATGAATTTGAATAAATTACAGTATCTTCTGCTATTGAGCTGACAACAACCAACAACTACCCAGTCTGCACCACAGGCACAGACTTTGCATCCATCCTGACTCGGACACCAGACCTCTCCCTCTCCCTCTCCCCTGACTAGAAAGTTAAAGTGACTGCCGGTCCCTTTGGTGCTGTCCAGTTGTCATATTCCACCACCGCCACCACCACCACCACCACCGGCGCCGCATCCTCCTCACAAGCACAAGCCATGGCGCAAAACAAACCCCCCGGGCCCGACCAGTCACGCAACGAGTACATCCCATCCTTCATCTCAAAGCGACCGTTCTGGGCCGAGACAACCTCGGATGCAGACTACCTCGAGCATCAGCGTCTGCAGACGGCGTCGAAAGACACCCTTGACCAGGCCAAATGGTACGAGCGAGGCAAGAAGGCCGGGCCTGCGGCGACCAAATTCCGCAAGGGCGCATGCGAGAACTGCGGCGCCATGACGCACAAGACGAAAGAGTGTCTCAGCCGACCGAGGAAGCTCGGCGCCCGCTGGACGGGCAAGGACATCCAGGCGGACGAGGTGGTTGAGGATGTGCAGCTCGGGTGGGATGCGAAGCGCGATCGCTGGAACGGCTACGACAGTCGCGAGTACAGCGCCGTGGTCCAGGAGTATGAGGAACTCGAGGCGCTGAAACGCGCGGCGGCCAAATCCAAAGGCGAGACGATAGAGAACGGCGAGGTCGACGGCGACGGCGACGGTGACGCTGATGGAGGAGACTCGGACGCCCGGTACGGCGAAGAGACAGACATGGGTCGGTCACAGCCGACGTCGACCCGCCAGCTCCGTCTGCGAGAAGACACGGCAAACTACCTACGCAATCTGGACCTGGACTCGGCCAGGTACGACCCCAAGACGCGCACGATGGACACGTCGGCCTTGAAGGCGGCGGGCGAGACGGACGCGGACGAAGGCTTTGTGCGGCCTTCGGACGAGGCGGCTGAGTTTGAACGCGCGCAGCGCTACGCATGGGAGACTCAAGAGGCGGCCAAGAGCGCGGACACGAAGAAACTACACCTCCAGGCGAACCCGACCGAAGGCGAGGTTCTGCGCAAGAAGCAGGAGCAAGAGGCGGCGGAGAAGAAGGCGGCGGCGCGCAAGGCCCTGCTGGACAAATACGGCGGCGACGAGCATCTGAAGCCGAACCCGCTGCTGAAGAAGGCACACCAGGTCGTGGCCAACGAGCGCTACGTCGAGTACGACGAGGCCGGGCGCATCAAGGGCGAAGAACGCAAGGTCGCCCGCTCCAAGTACGCCGAGGACGTGTTGGTCAACAACCACACCTCCGTCTGGGGCAGTTGGTGGCGCGATTTTGTCTGGGGCTACGCCTGCTGTCACTCGACCGTCAAGAACAGTTACTGCACCGGCGAGGCCGGCCGCGTCGCCTTCGAAGAGGCCCAGGACATGAGGACGGGCTTGGCTCTGACGCTCGAAGATGCGCCGCCGGAGAAGGAGACGACAAAGGAGACGCTGACGGCTGAGGAGGACCCCGACTCCGTCGAAACTGCGACATCGACATCGACGTCGAGACCGAAACCGACCACGACGGAACCGGCCCAAGCCCAAGCCCCCGCGAAGAAGCGCACTCTACAGGAACTCCAGTCTGGCATCTCCGAGGAAGAGCTTGAGTCGTACAAGCGCAGTCGCGTCGCCGCCGACGATCCGATGGCTGCACTGCTGGGGACCGATCAACTCGTTGACTTGTAGTCATGGTACTATCACAATCACAGGATGAGAACCCTGCTAACCCACCAGCACCACCACCAGTACGAGCACCAGCATCAGCATCATCAGCAGCACTTTGATCATATGAGCATCTGTTCTGGGATCCTGCGCAAACCCAACTCCATGCATTGGTGACATCCGAACCCCTTCAGACTGCCCGGAGTCGGAATGCCTAGAAGCAAATCCAAATCCTGGACGGGATCGATTCTGCAGCTGTGGGTAGAACAGAACACGCACGTCTGGCTTGCATGCATGACATCTATGTGCTTTTCATCTTTATCGTTCAAGCCATGACCTGCATAGTATGGAGACACCGGGGACTACGGGGACTACAAGGTGGCAGGCAACAGGGAAGAGGAAAGGACATAGAATTTGCTGCCAAACGATACCGTGGCCCAGTCGGGATTTCGGAACCTGGTATCCGTCTCCCATGAATCCTGCACTTTATCCCTGCATTTAGTTGCCTTCTCTAGGATTTACGAAAGCCTCAGCCTCGCAACGAACCACTTCAGACTGATTGTGACCTCGAATGCTATCCATTTAGGAATGTGGCCATTCAACGTCCAACGAACCCGTCAATGGGAGCTAGGTCATGACCGGGATGCTCGACCTGACGTTCCAACCACCCACCCTAAAACTCACTTTCAGATCGTCGACAACAACGGTGGCCTCCACAAGAACTTGCACATGCCCACAAATGCCACACCTCGTGACAGCAGTCTTCAGCAGCGCAGCGCATCTGTGACCACAGCTTTCGTTGCTCCCTCCTCTTCTCCTCCAACACCAGCTCTCGGACCCGTGTCCGCTCGGCCTCTTCCGCAGCGCTGAAGAGGCCAGGCATGCTTTCCATGCTCCTCAAATACAAGAGAGTGGATGAAGGATACCCAGGAATCTGTCCCATGACGGAGTGCGGAAGGCTAGGCGGAGATCTGAGCCGTGCAGATTCAAAATATGGCCCCTCTTGCATTGACGACGCGCCCTGATCGGGACTGTCCGGGACATGCATCTGGGGTGACATGGACGGAGGCGACAGATAGATAGCAGGGCTCAATGATTCATCTTCGGAAACCCCCTGCGGCGGTGGAGACTCGGCTGCCCGGGCTTCTCCCATCTCCTGCGGCTCCTGGTTGAAAGGGACACCAGTTCCAACCTCGCAGCCCATATCGTTGAAGGGTATCTGAGAAAGTGCATTCTCTGCGTCGACTCTCTCACAAGCCTTGTCGATCTCCCTCACTTGTTCCTCAATTGCACTGAGTTGGGCCGTTCGCGCAATCGGGTGCGCCTCTAGACTCCTCCCGCCGACACCGTGGCCGCTCGCTCGAGGCCCAAACCTCCCTCTGATATAGGTACCATCATCGGCTTGGGCTAGTGCTCCAGTCCCGTTATTGGCGGTAACCACACCGGGCGGCAGGGGGACACGTCCGTGCTTAAGAGACGGCGGCGGAGGACTAACAACCCGTGCCATCCCCAGCATTGCCAGGGTTCGCTTGAGAACCTCGCTGGGAGGGCCCATCTGAGGGTTCTGAGGGCCTAACAAAGGGGACCCCAGAAGGCGAGGACTGATCGGTGGCTGCTCGTCACTTCCGTCCTGGGAATGCCGCCAAAGACGATTCCAAAGTGACCTCCCGGGAGAATGCTGTCCCGGAAGCCTGTAATCATTGGCCTCCTCCGTCCCAAAGGATGGCAGGCCTGGCGGTGTGGGAACTCGATAGGGTGGAGATTGGACAGGCTTGTTCGGAAGGGCAGGACACCAGTTGCTCCGATCGATGTCGTTGCTGGAAGATGAAGAACGGCGAGGATTCGCATTCGATGCCACAGGCTGACAGATGCGGTCCAAGTCGTTCATTGACAGTGAACGGCGGCGGTCTAAAGACGTAGAAGGCAGCGCCTTCCTCAGGGGCCATGGTGAAGTAGCGGTTTGGGGATGTATTGAACGGATCGATTGTTGAGAGTGAACAATCTGCGACTTCCGCTCTGGACTGGCTGACAGGCGAGGGAGGGATGCTGACTGTCGGATGCTATGAATGCTACTCTGTTCCAGAATGCTGGTGAGTTGCGGCGGAGGCCAATGGCTATGGGGGGTGGATGGCTTGTCGAGTAGGCCTCCCGGGGACGAGGGCAGTGACAGCGTGCCGTCATTGTCAGGTGCATCTCGTGCCGACTCTTGTTCTTCTGACCGAAAACTCTCACGCGAACGAACCGCCTCGGCATTGTAAATTGAATCCTGCTCTGCTTCTCGGCTCTCAGAGGAGTCAAGCTGACGAGTCAGGGACCGTCTCGACCTAATTCGGCCGAGGGCATTCAGCTTGGGAGAGGCGGCGGTAATTTCAGGGGAGGAAGAGTCAGCCATTGTTTAGTGCTCTGCCACGTTTCTTTCCGCGGGCTTGAGGGAACTGAGAGTGATTTGAAGGTGCGCACGCATGCCATGCAGCACGCGCCAGCATTCGAGACGATCGGCCGTTCACGAGTCGAAACGAATGGATGGGATATAGTGAATGGAAGGGATGGACCAATAAGTTGGTGCTGGAAGTAAGAATGAGTTTGTGGTGAGGACCTCTGGGGGTCAGAGCATTGATAGAAGGAGAAGCGGAAGGCAGCAGGTATAGGGCACCAGACAGAGGAGCAGCCGCGATGTAGAAAGCTTCAAATGTAGCTGCAGACTCAGCGTCAAGTATTCAAAACGGCAGGCACGACATCCTGGCCGAGGTAAGATGCAACCATATCTTCCAGCAATGCCATACCAGCAGCAGTGGTGGTCCAATGTTAAGTGCCAACAAGAAGGGAAGGGAATGGCCCTTTTGATTATGCCAGTGTGATCACACCCATGACTGGCGCAGTATTGATTATGATGATGATTAAGATTCAGGCGCCCGCCCAGGGCAACTTTTGGACCAGGAGCGACGCTCCAGGTGGCTGTTCATGCACTTGAAGTGGCCAAAGCAATCGTTAAGTGTGGTGAAGAAGAGGAGGAACTCTTAAAGGCCCGGTTGAGGTGTCGAGGTGTCCTTGGTGGCACGAGTTTGCTGTAGGTCTTTTTTCAAGCCCTTGATGATGCCCTCCAGACGCCGTCGTTCTTCTTGTTCAGCCTGTAGCAATGTCAGCCAACAGCATCGCCTCAATGTGGTCGATGATGCCTTACCTTGATGGCCCGGAGGTTTTCTGTCCTTGTTTCACGCATCATCTTCTTGAACTCGTTCTTCAAGACCATTGTGGAGGTGGTTTCATTGGGCAATCCGGCTTTCGCACCCAGCCATTTGACCTTCTCTTCATTCAATTGTGACTCGAGCATTTCACACCGTTGTTGAAGGCCATCGACGGATTCTTCCAACCGTTCCCGCTCTTTCTCGTCATCGATACTTTGCTTTGTCATTATTTCGTAGTCTTCAATGGTATCTTTCAACTCCTTCTGCAGCGCATTGACTTTGTTTTGCAACTCGGCGCTGCCTGCACCTTTCGTTTCGTGTTGAGTTTGTAGAAAATCCAGCTGACTTTCGAGCTCCTTGTTCCGCGAGTTCAGGTCATCGATCACTTTTTGAATGGCAGGATTCATCGAAACATCTGCTGCTCGCTGGGCGCGTGTGCCATAAGCACCGTCCAATTCCGCCTTCACCAGAGTGAGTTCGGTCTGGGCCCGAACGACTTCCGATTCCAATCCTTTCATCTCTTCTCGGACTTTCGATAGTTCGGCTTCTGCGTCGGCCTTGGCGGCACTCAGGTCGTTGATCTGCCTGCGAAGATTGTTGCTGTTTTCATCCCGCCCGGTCTCCAGTTCTGCAGACTTGGTTGCAACTTGGGCCAATTCTGTACGATGGCTCTCAAGCTCTGCCTCTGTCCGTTCTTTCGCTGCTCTCACCTCTTGTAACTCAATGAGGACTTGCTCGGTCTTCGACTCCGAGTCGAGTCGCAATTGACTGAGTTCTGATTGTAGCAGCACCAGCTCTTCTTGTTTAGCCTGCAAATCGGCCATCAACTTGTCTTCCATTTCTTTGCGTGCTGATCGCTCTAGCTCAACGGCCTTCGTGTCACTGACGCCGCGCTGCTGTTCGAAAAGGACATTCTCCTGTTTGGCCAGGTCTAACTGCTCCACTAAAAGGTGGATTTGGTTTTGAGCATGCTGAGTCTCTTCTTCGCCCACGGCCTGGATTCGTTTGGCTTCTTCTAGCTGGTCCGTCAACTCTCGGATTTTGGTATCACGCTCGGCATCCGATTTAGTGTTGAGTTCTCGTTGTTGTTGGATCTGTCTGGTCAGAATATCCTTTTGCTCAACAAGAGTATCAACCCGTTGGTTTAAACGATCGAGGACAGTCACAGAGAATGCTAGTTGAGATTGTAGATCTTTCCCCCTAGGCTCGTCCTGTTGCAATAGAGGGCTGTGACCGGCCGAGTTTGTCTTCTCCAGCATGTCTTGCAGTCGGTTGTTGACATCCCCCAGCTGTTCTTCCGAGTCAAATATCGATTTCTGGACTGAGCCGTGGCCTCGGGCCTGTGCAGCTTCCATCACGTCCAAACCCTGGGACAGGTAGACTAGGTAGGCTTGGATCTGGGCGCTAATGGGGCCCATCATATGCTCATCGGTTGGCTGAGGTGGCGGGTCAAAATGTTCATGTGAATCGGCTTGAGCAATCATCGAATGTAGTCGTTCATTGAGCTCCTGCAGGCGCCGTGCGACGTTGTCGATGGCCTTGGTTTCGCTATCTCCGGCCCTGTCCTTGTTCATCTTCGATGGTATTTGTCCAAAGTTTGTCACATAGTCTGGAACCTGGTACAAGCTCCGTTCGTCGAAGTCATCGATTCCGCCCATCCCAGAGTTATGATCGTTCGGTTGGCTGGCCATACTTTCCGGACTCCGGGGCAACTCTGTCCTTCGCAGATTTTTCTTCAAGCCTTTGTGTGTCATCTGAAGGATCCCGGCTGCGTGCTGCAAAAGCCGTCTTTCCGTGTAGTCCAGTCTCCGTTCCAGTTCTGAGAGCTCCTGGGTGAATTCCTGGACCTTCCTGCTGCTAGCGGCGTATTCATCATCTGCGCGGGTGACGACATCTTCACCTGCGCTCGGTTGGCTCCCCATGAAACTTCGCCGCGACCGTTTTGGTGAATGACCGGCTGCAATGGCTTTGTCGCGGGTAGAATATAATCGGTTCAGTGATTGAGCTGCATCGCGCAGCTTGCTTTCCAGAGCCAGTTTCCTTCTCGTTGTGTCAATTTTGTTCTTCAGGACGTTCTTCTCCCTTTTCAGCTGTTCCACCTCTTCGAATGATAGAACCTCGAATTCTCGGCTGTCGGTAATTGCGGTCTCGGTCAGAAGATGCATTGCCACGGGGTCATTGATGTTTAGAACGGTCGAATTTCGAGGCGGGTTTCGGCTGAGCTGCTCAAAGTCAGTGTCATCGCATTAGGGAGTTACCAGGCTGTGTACCGGTGCGAAACGAGGAGTTTGCTGCTCTTCCAATGAGCCGCGCAACGCGCCCATCATGAAGGAACTCGGCGGGCCAATGGCTGGAGAATCATCGATCGGGCCAGGACCGCTGTAGACAGAACTGGGAACATAGCGACTGCGATTGTCGTCGACGCTCTCCGCCGAGGACTGCCTCATGCCAAAACTGAAAGGCTGCATCTCGCTTCCGTGTCAACCAATGCCGTCCTCCTCTCGACAGATATCCAATTGCTTCCCTTCCGAAGCCCAATTTCAGCAGTGCGAGACGTCGGGTAGAGTGGGAATCAAGGGTTCAGAGCCACATGGCATGTTGTAACTATCGTCCTGGCCGGCGCGAGTTCGGGTGGTCTGGAGCGTGGGGAGGTAACTAAAGGACGACACCCAAACGAGCTTGACCAAAATAGAACCCAAAAGAAAGACACCCCGTGGTGAGAGGATGTTCTTGGTTTGATGTGGTCTGATCAAGATAGATAGCATCACAGACACCGTTCTCTAGGACCAAAGTCAGGGGTCTCCGAGCGACTGAGCAAATGAAGGAGGCGCAAAGTAATTCGCACAGCACCTGCGGGAGACGCGTTCGGCAGCGTTAGCGACGGCATCAGCCACACCGGCAAATCACGCCTTGGGCGGAGGTGGGCAGCCAATGGGCGCCCAGAACGGCCTGATTAGCCCTAGGCAAGCATTGCGCATTGTTCACTGTATGCTCCGCAGGAACCTTTGCAGTCAGGCTCAGCGGTTTGCTGGCGAATGCTCCGCCAAGCAATGGTATGTGTACGGAGATGTGTTCATCCCTACTCCGTACTATTAGGCGCCTACCTGACAGGTAGTCACTGAGAGTCTTGTCCATTTGATCCAGTTTATAGAGTGTCTTCGGAGTAGACATGGCTTGTTTCATCCATGCTATTTAAAGTCCAGTCTAACCCCTTCTCTTTCCTGAGCTTGGGGTCTGCGTGACCCGGGACACCTTCCTGTCTCGACTCTCGCTCGTGGACAACCTCCGAGGTTCCTGACCAGGAAACTGCGCTCGTCGACTCTGTAACTCAGGACGTACAGTATAGGTGGAAACAGATTGCCTGCCTCCGAATCCTCTCCCCTCCGATGCCTTGTCAAAGCTCTCTTGTCGCCACCCATGAACGATGAGCGTTCACGTCGTCTGCTAGTCCTTATCGCAGTTCGTATTCTACGTCCCTCAGAAGCGCCGTCGCCCGAATCAGACATCCATTCCTTTCAGGACAGCACGAAAGACATTGTCAGATGTGGAAATCATCCATAGGTGCAACCAAACCGAGCCTCAGAATTTTCTCTTTCACATGCCATACGAACACAGCGTCCTTAGGCCCTGCCAAAATTTAGCCATCAAGTTTGGGTACGAGGTGACCAAGTATGAAGCACGGAGTCAAGAGAACGCATACAATATCTTGGAGCCAAATATAGTTCGAGTGCCGAAGGTCCATCTCTTCGAGGATCAGCAGGGCCGTAGCTATCTCGTTATGGATTTGGAAGGCCAAGTACAAAATTCTATCACAGACGTCCGGCAACTTTGTGCCTTATCTCGTGGTCTCGATCATCTGGTTACGCGACCTTCCTTCAGGCCTGGGCCGTTCGTTAGGTGACGGTCCATCTTGTGCTCTTCTCTTCGATGAATCCTGTCCTCCTATATTTGAGACCATTGAACAGATCGAGCAATGATATAATATTCGACACCTTGTCCCGCAAACGGTATTTCATTTCAAAATTCAACCCCAACACTTTGTTATCTCGACCTGTTTCCGCGAACTATCTTATGGCTCACAGGTCAACCACCTTGGGTGCTGGATTGGGCCTTGGCTGACTACTACCCAAGAATATTCGAAGCCTGTTCTCAACGTATCCGAACGGATCTAGAGAATGGTGGTATCTTGAACATTCCTACACCAGAAGACGAGATGGAACAAGCATCGTTGATATTAGAAGCTTGGGCGGAAATACTCAACGTTACGATTTGCAAGTATACTTGGCTTCTACAGAAAACTCGCTTACTGTTCTCTCAGTGAAAGAGCTGAAGGACGATATGTCAAGGAGGATATATCCTCTTTACTGGCTCAGTACCGTGGTCTTCTTCCGAGCCCTCCTCATTCTCCACTTCTGTATGGCCCTCCTTCTGGAGAGTTATCTATGTGAGGAGGAAACGCCTATATCTTTTGGTTTGAGGTGGATTGAAAATCCCCTCGGACCATCTGTAATTAGGGTACATACATGCCTTTTAAAGTTCAAATTTTCCATGGTCTCCATTAAAGGGGTATGGCGAGAGCCTAAGCCTAGACTTACAGTATATACGCGTGCCTATACCAGCCTTCTGGCTAAAGGGCAAGGCTGCGAATGCCTAAGTTAGTGCCCAAAGCTTGACAATGCCAGCATGCACCGCGGGTTGTTCTGCAACCACTTTGACAGCAAATATGAAGATTTCTTGCTCTACCGGACTACATCTTTCTTTCTAAGCTCCTATGTACACTCGGTCGCTTCGGGAATTTTCCCCTCCAGAAAGTAACTTACTCGGTCTTCACCGAAGATGGCGGACAAGTCTAGTCTCTTGTACCCGTAGATTCCTTTGGCTCCTGGCTCACCCTACTTAGACCAGCGTGTACTTCTCTTGATACGAGATCGGCCCGTTCTGGAAGTTCAACTTGGTCGTGGTGTTGTAGTTCCACCAGAAATCCAAGTACTGGGGAAACCCTCGCTTGGCCACTTCACAGGTCTCAACAAAACTGGGAGCGGCATTGACGATGGCGGTGAAATTGCTGAACGGGCATGAAAAGCCTGGCCCGCTTTGGCATTTGGGCCAGGGTACCACGGCCTCGTTGATGACGGCACGGACGAAAGTGCCGGCACTGCTCATGGCGGTAGCATTGCAGGTCAGTCGCTCAAGCACAAGATGACCGCCCATAGGCACCATATCGGCGGCGTTGTAGGGATTGGGGAACGGGATCGTGTTGTTCGGCAACGGGGAGGATGGGACATCTAGGCCAAGAGCCGCCAGGACCGGTGTAATGTAGGCGTCGTGGGCGCTGGTTGCAAAAAACAACAACAAATCAGTATGACAGAAGCTAACACCAGATGGATGAAGCTCAAGGGCGTTGAACACATACAAGTTCCACGACATGCTCAGATGCTCCGGTCCGGCTTCAAAGAGTGCAAGCGATGCGTTGGCGAAGACTTGACCGACGGCCACCTGGTAGTGGTCGCCGGGGCTAGGACGTCCCTGTCAGTTCAAGCAGTCCACAAGTACGGTTAACTTGCACTGTACACACCCTGAGCAATAGTAGTAGGAGAGACTCTGGACATAGCCAAATGCAACCCATTCATCCAGCGTAAAGGCGTTGATCCACGGCGAGTGAGGTCTGGCCTGGAGCTCAAAGGTGGCGGTACCTGTTATAGTAACATCATCAGCAATCACACCTTGAATGGGTGGTGGGCAACCCACTCATGAGAGACACGATATCGCTCGAGTTTAGATTGAGGCCTGGGTTCTGAGAATTGAATCTCTGCGCAGCAACCTCGAATTGAGGAAAGGTTCGCGTCGTATAGAAACACGCAAGTAACCCTGTGTCGGGAAGACAGGTAGGGGTCAAGCTGTCCGCGCCCTGGGTATAGTTTTCGGAAATGATGTTGAGGGCGGCGTTCGTTGAATAGTTGTAACCGAAGAAGCCTTGACCGAAATACCTGGCTGTCTCAACGACTCGTTCGTATCCACCAGCGAAGATAGGAACAATGGATTCGCCGTTCCACAAATGCCCGTATCGAGCACGATACTCGGAGCCGCGCCTAAATGCATGCAATAAGCCTGAGTACGGGCCGGAAAACGTCTCCTGCTCTAGAAGGCCGGGGTCGGCGAGGTAAGAGGTCCAGTCGTCCAGGAAAGCGAGGTCACCCTGCCAGCTAGAGATCCCGGCCCCATACACTTTGCCCAGGGCAGCCTTAATGCCGGCGGCTGTAGTGGCATCGGGATACCGCTCGCCGTGGCGCATCAGCATGATGACCTGGTCGACAGCACATCCCGCAGGCGGGTTGGGGTCAATCCCATAGCCCACACGGTCCGAGTAAGGTCCAATGCCACCGGTATGCTTGAGAACGTTGTATGAATCGTAAAAGGTTTGAGGAAATTGTTTCTCAAGGTAGCCATTATAAGGTCGCGATGCGGCAAAGACCCCCGAGGTAAGGAGCACTGCGGCAAGAACACTGAGAAGGGCCATCGTTTCTGGTTGCACGGACAATAGCAGACTTTGAGAGAGCAGCCGAGAAAAGAGACACAAGCACGAAGAACACAAACCTTTCGTTCCTGGGGGATGGGAGCAGCTCTTTTAAAAGCTTGCCTTGCCGTAGAAGTAAAACTTCAAGATCAATAGTTCATAGCAAGCGTGGATCCTACGCGCATACACCACTATGCTTGCAAGAAGAAGCTCTCGTAGCGCACCCGGCTATACGAAAGTTGGTGGCCTTGCAAGACACGTGAGTATCGAGTCGAATATGATTGGATCCTACAGACGTCGGCAGTGCCTGCCTTTTCGTCCGCCGACATCGATATCGACATCGACACCAAGATTCTTTGAGCAAACAAGCTACTCACAAAGTGAGCTTATTCAGGTCACAGTGCGGAGATCGGCTATGTTAACGCCCACGTGGTCACAATTGACATCAATGAAGCGGGGGGAATTCCACAGGCCTTTCACATATGTACCGTCCGTACCATTTAGAAACCTGCCAATAGAAACGTGTGGAGGCACAGCCGCCTCAAGGGAGAGTAGATTTGGCCCAGGATGATTGCCGCACTACCTGGCATAGGTCCCGCTGCGTGGCTTGGAGACAAACAAAAGGGAGAGAATGATGGAAAGTAGAAGGAGATGAGATAAAGCTCGAGGATCATGTGGTAATGGCCTTATGTTCCTCCGTAGTGGGCAAGCTTTCTCTATGCTCCACCGTGCTCTGGTCTGGCCTTCACACGTGACAGGCTGCGATCATCGGCCGTGTGCAACGCGGCTCAAAGGCGCAGTCTCACACGAACGAGCTTGTGAGAGTCCGTGGGTCTGGGAAATTCGTCTGCCTAGGATTATGTCAGTGATCGAATCCACCGCTTGACGTCTTATTAGCCAGTCACTTCCACTCCGTCACGCTGGCCTTCTTCGTCGCAGCTCCCTACCACGTCGCGGAGAGAAGGAGGAAGTCGGTCAAAACAGGGGCGCTTTATGACGGCTTCGGCAGGACGCAAGCTGTCGACGACCACCTCCCCCATCCCAACATGTCTTATCAAGGCCATGTCAGCGGCACCGGCCGCAACATCGACATGACCAAGTCCGAAACCGAGCTCGCCGTCAACATCCGCAAAGCCACCAGCATCGAAGAGACCGCCCCCAAGCGCAAACATGTACGAAGCTGTATCGTCTACACGTGGGACCACAAGTCCTCCCTATCCTTCTGGTCCGGGATGAAGGTGCAGCCGGTCATGGCCGACGAGGTACAGACCTTCAAGGCCCTGATCACCATCCATAAGGTGCTGCAGGAAGGCCATCCGGTCACGGTCAAAGAGGCGCAACAAAATGTCAATTGGATTGAGAGTCTGGCCAGAGGCGTTACGGGTGAAGGCCTGAAGGGATACGGCCCGCTCATTCGAGAATACGTTTTCTTCCTCCTGGCCAAACTATCCTTCCACCGGCAGCATCCAGAATTCAACGGCCTGTTTGAATATGAAGAGTACATCAGTTTGAAATCCATCAACGACCCCAATGAGGGCTACGAAACCATCTCGGATTTGATGACCTTACAGGACCAAATCGACACCTTTCAAAAGCTTATCTTTTCGCATTTCCGCGGCGGGGCAAATAACGAATGTCGAATCGCTGCCCTGGTGCCCTTGGTGCAGGAGAGTTATGGAATCTACAAGTTCATCACCAGCATGCTGCGAGCAATGCACACAACAACCGGTGACGACGAAGCTCTGGAGCCCTTGCGCACGCGATACGACGGTCAACATTATCGGCTAATCAAGTTCTACTACGAGTGTTCGAATCTGCGCTATCTCACCTCTTTGATCACCGTCCCCAAACTGCCGCAGGATCCGCCGAATCTGCTGGCCGAGGAAGAGGAGCGCCCGGCTCTGCCTAAACGACCGACCAAAGAGATCGAGAAAGCTCCGACCCCCGTCTCCAAGAATGGTATCCCAGACCCGAAAGACATGGAAGATTTCTGGTCAAGAGAAGCGCAAAGACAACAGGAGGCTTATGAGGCCGAGCAACGTCGATTGCAACAGGAGTGGGAGGATCAACAACGGGAACAGATGAGGTTGCAACAAGATGCTCAACGGGCGTTTGAGGATCAACAAAGACTGCAACTAGAGCAGCAACGTTTGGCTCAAGAACAACTCATGCGCGATCAAATGCAGGCTCAGACTCAAGGCCGAATGGCCGAACTAGAGCGAGAGAACCTCGCGGCGAGGGCGCAGTACGAAAGAGATCAATTGATGCTTCAGCAATACGACCAGAGAATGAAGGCGCTCGAAGAGCAGCTGCAGCAACTCAACAACAATTTCCAAATGCAGTCGCAGTCGAAAGATGACCAAATCTCCGCGCTACAAGAACAAGTCAACACATGGCGACACAAATATGAGGCGCTCGCAAAGCTGTATTCTCAACTGCGGCAGGAACATTTGGACCTGCTCCAAACCACAAAGTCGCTGAAATTGAAAGCCGCATCGGCCCAAGAAGCCATTGACCGCCGGGAACGACTGGAACGCGAGATGAAAACCAAAAACCTCGAGTTGGCCGACATGATCCGCGAACGTGACCGAGCTCTGCATGAGAAAGATCGTGTTCAGGGCGGACATCGTGAAGAACTCGAGAAGCTGAAACGCGAGCTGAGGTTCGCGATTGACCGTGCCGAAGAGGCGGAGAAAGCCAAGGGGTCTGAATTGTCTTCGATGCTCGCCAAATACAATCGTGAGATGGCCGACCTCGAGGAAGCTTTGCGAAATAAGACGAGACAGCTCGAGGAGATTCGATCCAAGCATGGCGACCGCGATGAAGACCATGAACAGGCGCTCCGTGAAAAAGATGAGGAGATCGAGATCTACAAGTCTGGAATGGAACAAGCCTTGGAAGAATTGGAAGAACTCAAGCTAGGCAGCAATGAAACCGACGGTGCACTCGACGGTGCCATTGACGAAGTGCTCAAGGCCAACGTGAACAAGATCAACGATATCATTGACTCAGTTCTGCAGAGTGGTGTACAGAGAGTGGATGACGCTATGTACGAACTCGACTCTCCCATGCAGGCTGGTAATCAGAATGCCACCGCTCCCTACGTGTTGTCACAGATTGAAAAGGCATCTGCCAGCGCGACCGAGTTTTCAACAGCATTCAACAACTTCGTGGCCGAGGGGCCAAACAGCGATCATGCTGATATCATCAAGACCGTCTCGGTCTTCGCAGCGTCCATTGCTGATGTTCTCTCCAACACCAAGGGTCTAACTCGGTTTGCAACAGAGGAAAAGAAGGGCGACCAGTTGATTGACGCCGCTCGACAATCCGCTCTGGCAACCATTACCTTTTTCCGGAACCTCCAATCCTTCCGGCTCGAAGGACTGGAGCCCATGCAAAAGAGCGATGTCGTGATCAACAACAATCATGATGTCCTGATGAAACTCCAGAAACTCTCCAAATTGGCCGATGCTTTTGCACCAAAGGGCAGTAAGCTCAGCACCACCGGAGACTTGGGTGATTTGGTGGACTCCGAATTGACCAAGGCGGCCAACGCCATCGACGCCGCCGCTCAGCGGTTGGCCAAATTGAAGAACAAGCCCCGAGAAGGATATTCCACCTACGAACTGAAGATCCACGATTCCATTCTCGAGGCCGCCGTTGCCGTGACCAATGCCATTGCACAACTGATCAAGGCTGCCACAGATTCTCAGAAAGAAATCGTGCGTGAAGGCCGGGGATCTTCGTCCCGCACAGCCTTCTACAAGAAGAACAACCGCTGGACCGAAGGACTGATCTCGGCGGCCAAAGCGGTGGCTTCGTCGACAAACACACTGATTGAAACCGCGGATGGTGTGATCAGCGGTCGAAACAGTCCCGAACAGCTGATTGTGGCTTCCAACGATGTTGCCGCGAGCACGGCACAGTTGGTTGCCGCTAGCCGAGTCAAGGCCAGTTTCATGTCCAAGACCCAAGACCGCCTCGAACAGGCATCCCGTGCGGTCGGTTCGGCTTGTCGAGCATTGGTCCGGCAAGTTCAGGATATTATCAAGCAGAAGCAGCGAGATGAGGGTGAGAATGTAGACTACGGCAGTCTCAGTGGTCATGAATTCAAGGTGCGGGAGATGGAGCAACAGGTATGTCTTAGCTGGCTTTGGGTTGGTCGGGTGTTGGCATGGGCTGCGCTAACTTCTACTCCCGCAGGTTGAAATCCTTCAGTTGAGAAATGCTCTCGATGCTGCGCAGGCTAGGCTGGGTGAGATGCGTAAGATCTCTTACCGAGAAGACTGAGCGGAGAACACTCAAGACGGGGACCAGTTCCACATGCATGGACCGGCTTCGGGTGAAACCATACATGGTACAACGTACCGCACAATCAGATCTCCTAGAATGAAAGACTTGCCAGTGTGTGAGCCAGTGTGTGAGGCGCTACAGGCAGGCGGGAGGGTCAGGGGGAGTAACCAACGGATGAGCCACATGAACTGGGCGAGATCAAGGCCAGCGTGCCATTTGCACGTTCTTCCCCATCTTGCTTCCATCACGATGTGTCCCTCCGCTACGATATCTTTGCCTCCAAGAAGTATCGACGTCCAGGTCGTTACTTATGGATACCCACGACGACCCCCGAAACACATGGCAGGATGTATACTGGGCCAGGATCGCAGACAGTTCTTTTGTGGTGTGAAAGCCAGCTTGTTCTTTACAACGACTGGAGCTTGGAGCGAATCATTCTTCAATGCTATACTAAAGCTGGTATCTTACCAGGTAATACTACGGAGTACTACTATGTGTTTTGTGAGCGCTGGCCCTTGGTGCCCGCCGCATTCTCCCGTGGTGTGTTGTGAATTTGGCCTGTATGTAGTTCGAATTGTCGTAGTTTCGGATTAATCTTTTCAATATCACCTTCCTCTAGCACACAAGGATCCTCCTTCTCCACCGCCTCCGCCGCCTCCGCCGCCTGCTGAAGCCATGGGGTCAGTCTCCTGCGCCACGATCCTTGCTCCTACCTTTTGACCGAGTGCTGAAATCTGGCTCGAATGTCGGAAGACAACTGTATCGTTCAGCACTTGATGATGGTCTGATCTCGATTGGCCTGTCTCGCAACCACGACTGTCGCCTGTCGCCTGTAGCCGGCTGCCTGCGCTTGACCTACAAGTCAACGAAGCCAATTCAGCCACCGCCCAAGGCTAGGAGGGATATGAAGAGGAATTGTATCTTTCTCTAAATCCTGGATCTCCAATGTAAGAGGTCTGTTTCGTAAATGTAGAAACCCCTGGTCTTCGATGATGAGTGAATGACCTGATTCGAGGGAAATGACCCGACCAATTCTTGATATAACTTGGGACAAACTGCGATATAGATTCTTTCTCAGTTGCTTGTTTGTGTGACCAGTATCCCAGAATCTTGAAAGGATCTCTCCTTGTGTCTTGTCAATATATTTTAGATAACCGCCTAGTTCATTTGAAAGGTTGGTTTGATTCGGGGTCATGTTGGAGGGAGCATGACGATGGAGCTAAAAGAAGAGCTGGCTGCGGAGGTAGTGGAACAAAGCGAGGAGAGGAGGCCGATGCTCGACAGCGGTAAACTATGACGGGGGCATTAGTAACGAGTTCTTGTCGTCGCTTCAAGTTATGGGAAAATGTATATATTGACCACCTGAGAGTGCAAAGCCATAGGGATGAGGAACCGACACACCAGGGCAAGTCTCCGAAATCCACGTATAGGTTGTAGCCTAGCACCGGAGCTTCTCATCACCATTTCTGGGGTCGTTTTGATCATTCACACGGCAAGGGAGCGGAAATCGAATGGACGCGTTTCGAGTTTGCAATGGTCAGCAGGACACATAGATTGAAGCTGCCATATATCTGATCTTCTACATGTGATAAATGGCATGGTGAAGAGGAGGGTAGCCCAAGGTGATGTGCAACTCGCCTTTCAACCAGGAGTTGGCGTTTGTAGATGTGGTTGTAGAACTGGCACTGCGCCTGCGGGTACGGCAGATGAAGGAGGGTGTTCGTCCCTCTTTGTGAGGCTTCCTGGTACGTGAATTCCCCCTGCAGTAGGGAAGGGTTGCAGGCATGGCGAATGCATCGTTGATCGAATGTTCGGCCACGAAGGCTTGCTTGCTCGATTCTCGAATGCGTTCAAGTTGGGGAAGAACTTCAATGATCTCATGATCATTTCTGGAAAGTATGGCGAACGGTGCTAGGACGACTATGGCGTATCACTAACTATCACGGATACATCTCCGGGCTGCTGCGGAACGCAAATGACTTTGATATCATTAGGACTTTCGCCTGATGACTTGTTAGGTATGGGCATCTAGCCATGACTTTGTCGGCTGCACGTATCCAGAGTCGTAATACGACGAACCCTCCAAACCCGGAGCGTCGATGCCTTGGAACAGAAACTCGGCGCAGTCCCAACGAGTCGCCAGAAAAAAAAAGGTTTGATATTGCGGAACCATTCACCCGAACCATGCCTTGATACAATCCTCTCTTCTCCACCGGCATAATGCTTGCTCCCCTACATCGTTCTACAATGCCATCCGCAATGGCCGAGGAGGCTGCCTCTGCAAAATATCGCCAATTGAACAACCTCCTGGAAGCGATGCTAAAGCTTCCCACCCTCGAATTGAGCCAGTCTCCTCATATTGACCATTCGCCAACCTCTTATACTTCGTTCCCTCATCATCGAAGCCGTCGATCGTTCTTCTGTGCATTCAGCCGAGTCTTCAAGAAGGATTGGACGAAATCAGAGGCATGATGAAGAGCTTGACAATGTCACGGAAGGCAGATGGGGACTCAGCAAACATCCAATAACGCTTGGGTTGAATTGGGCCCTGCAGTTGATATCCTGTCACGCTCCAGGGTCCACCGGAATTTCAACAATTATCCAGTGCGTTTTGGACAAGACCGGAGATCACGACAAGCAGAACCGGGGAAAGAGAAGATTGTATGGGGTGCTGATACCGAGATATCAACCCCGAGAAGGGATTGAATATTCTTTCACTACGAGTACCCAGTCTTGCTAGAACGCAATGACTGACATCAGTCAAGATCGGATCTCCAGGTGGAGACAGAAACAAATAGTGGGAAGCGGTCTGCGGTCAGATTTCCCCAGTTCCCACAAGGGCGATAGCGCGTGGACCAGGTGGATCGTTGGGTCCTCGAAGTGTCTCGTGGGTGCAATGATGGAGATGCCGTGGAGTACAATACCCGGTGGGTATCAGTAAATCCACTCTCCAAAAAGCATTCAGATTTGACACTCTCGCGACATCTGTCGAGGTAGCACGGTCGAAGGGAAACTACACATATCGAAGCAGCTCCTCAGGCTCAGGCCTTCCAACTCAATCTCTCTGAACATGAAATGGGTCTCACAAGGCTAACGGATACCAGGTCGTCCAGCACCTGCTCCAGGGCCGCATCTTCCCTCTTTCACCAGTGCAGACGCACTTGGTTTTCGCCACCCCGATTCCGTCGGTGGAAGCATCATGCCAGGACTGGATCGATGATGTGAGTTGCGCACTAGGTACGAGCCTCTGTGCTTGACGATCAGCCTATAATTGGAGCGCCTTTGGGGTCAAGCTAGACATCCGAGATAGACTCCGGATGTCCACAGGCTGTCTGTGTCTGCTAGAGAGATCGGCGATCTGAGCAGCGCATCCCCCCGCCCTATTCGAAACGGGAACTACAGACTACAGTCCTAGTCCGCCTCTCTGGACAGCCAGCGTCCCGACAATCATGTTGTGTTCGATGGTACCAGTAGATAGTTTCTCGCTCACACTTCACTTGGGTTCAAAAGAAGGATTCATAGCCCGTCTGAGTCAAGAACAGCGACTAGGAGACCACCGGCAGAGCCAGCGCCAGCGTCAGCATCAGAGCCTCGAGATGCGAATGAGGTCACAGGTTTCTGACCGACAGCAGCCACGTCTGTCTACACCACAGTCCTGGATCAGTTACATCGACAGAGTGCCTCTTCCACACCTCGGCCACTTGAAAATTACATTTCCCCCACAATGGAGGGATGTCCGATCTGGACCAACGAACTCAACCACTTGACTTACAACTAATAACGGTCCAATGGTGAGTATAGCTGACGGTTTCGTGTTACCGGAGACAGGGATGGTCGAAGACGTGGGTCCGTTACTTTTCAGTCAGACCTGGAACTGGGGAAGGGCCCGAAAGGAGGACAACGAACCCAGGAAAGTCTCTAGCAAGGGGGCCGATTTAGGAATGCCCAGCTCACCCGGTCACCAAAAAAAAACCCTGCAATGGACAGATTTGCGTTTTGATTGCTCTACAGGCCTCAGACTGGGCCCACACGGATCCTTCGATACCTGAGTTGATTCGACACTTCCCTGAAGTAGGCCAATACCTCAACATTCCAGTGACAGGTCATTCTTGTTGCCAGTGCCAGCTTGGGCCGTTGCTGCAACTTCCGCCGGCGTGTCTTTCATTTTCTTCCGGGCTCGATATCGCGCCGCTGCATCGGCATTGCGTCTTTTCGCCCCGGCCTGTGACTTAGTCGTGACGGTGCTCGGCACAGGTACGAGAGGAGGGCTTTGCTCGGTGGACAGAGCCAACTGGAACACTATCTCTCGCCCCTGGTCAATCCCACCTGGTGTCTGGATGATGGTAGTTCCGGTGGTGCCTTTGGGTGACGTGCCTTTGGGTGGCGTGCCTTTGGGTGGCGTGCCTTTGGGTAGGTCGTGACGATGTGGCGATGATCGACGATCGACCGGTCCATCAGTCTTGTCAACAGACACAGGCAATGCCTCCTCCGTATTGCATGTCTGGGAGATGGTTGGTGGGGAGTCTGGTTGATTGATTGACGGGGTCGCATGGACGGTTGGTGACCATGGTTGGGTGAGCACCTTGAGAGCCAGAGGACATCCACTCGATTCAGTCCCGGCTGTATCGAGGACGGTGATGGCTTGTCCCTGATCCGGACAGAGATGTGGTCTCGCCATCATTGTCTCTGCTTGATCGGAAGGCGAAAAAGTCTCTGGGAGATCTGTTCGTTGTCCACTCCGAATTTCGCTTTCCGCGAGACTCGGCAATGGGTTCAGGAGACTGTCCACGCTCATCTTCCGGCGAGAAGGGGAATCCACGGAATCAGATGGGTTCAAAAGATCGGGGATCTTGACCGCGCAGGCCATGTCGGCTGTCGAGGCTCCTATGAGGAACCGGGAGGGCAGTCAGTGGTCGGTACTGGGCACCAGTTCAGGTCAGTCAAGCCCCCAAGAGTACAGAGGATGGCAAAGGGAGAACACATCAGAGTTCGAGTTGAAGAATCGACCTCGAGGATATAGGATAATACGGGCGATAAGAGAATGCTGTTGGTAGCCGTGTGAAATGAATGAATCAAGGGAGCCAGCAACGTCGGTGGCGCGGCTGAAGGTGTCCAGGAGAAACCTACTCGAATGCAAGGAAGGAAAGAGTATAGATCATTGGAGGATCCTCACATGCGGTGACCTCTGTCTGCAGTTCTCTGGCCTCTAGTACCTGTCATCTGTCCTAGCTAGCGCCAGTGGCAGTCTTGCAACCAACTGACAGCAATGGTAACGCGCTGTGCAAGGCCGAAAGCAGTCGTGGTAGTGGCAGTAGCAGGGATGCCAGGATTGGGATTGGGATCAGATCTCGATCTCGCCAGTCGCCATGCGTGGGAATCTGGGAGTTTGGACGCTTTCAAGCGACGCAGTGTCCGTCTGAGGTGGCCGCCTTGAGGTCTCATGTCTCAGGTCTGAAGGCGAGCTCCGGCGTAGGGTTGGATGGTGGTCAATCTTACTAGGATGTCGCCTCTGGCCCTGGGGTGCGGTGGTCCTGCGGTCCTTAGGATCAGGGGTCTTGGACTGCGGATGCCTCAGCCTAAGGCTCACACTCCAACCATCCAACCAACCAATCTGCATCTTACGTCACGCAGTATCTCTCTCTTTAACTCTCTGCCTCCCTCATTCCCTCCCTCCCTCCCTCTCCGCTCTCACGCATTCAGGCAGTCGATATTAAGCAGTCGATATTACAACCAAGACGAAGATTCCCATCCCAGCGAACCTGATCGCCGATTCAGTTGAGGAGTCCCACTTCTGGAAGACCCATCATACAAATGACTCGAGGCAAACGCTCTCGCTCGGAACGCTCGTCGGCTGAGGTTGAAGACGGAGACGGAGACAGACCTGGCTCTCGGCAAAAAGGCTGTTAGTATTGTCCGTGATTTTGTCAACGTTCTCGCGTAATTGACGGTCACCCAGTGTACGGATACATCGTTGTGAAGTCTCAAAAGAGCCTACATGAAAGACCAATCGAAGCCATTCTCGCCGGTATGGATCACCCCCCACCAGAGCAGCCTCACCCAAGGGGCCCCCGAGACTCGTCCGCCCTCTTCAACGCCAGAGTCCTAGAGAGAGTGCAAAATGCGTTTGCGGAGGATCCCACCGTCGACCTTAAATCCTGGTTCCCGATGGACTATTCCTCACGTCTCCAAAAGCAGAAGATATATGAGCAGAAGGTATATGGAGAGCGAGTGGAGGCCGAAACCACAGATGAGGATGAGAGCCAAAGTCCTCAAGAAGCTGTCCATGATGCTACCTAACTACAGGACAATAGTACCGTTGACATTCCCTTTCCACTGGCACAAAGTGTGCTCCTGTTACTGGAACTTGCAGGTCACGATGCAGACGCGGTTGTAAGCAAAATCAAGAGGGTCATCCAACGAGTGAAAGTACTGTGGCAGTCCGAGTTTGCACCTGATCACGCTGTGATCAAGTGTAACCGCCGCATTGTCCTCAAAGTCATCCGAGCCACGTCAGACTACACCGAGTACACGAGTATGCGATTTCTGCAAGAGAACCACCCCGAGGTCCCAGCCCCGAGGCCTCTTGGTGTCATTTCAGATTCCCGCCATACTTACATATTCATGTCATTCATTCCTGGAGTTAGTCTCGACAGAGTCTGGGACTACCTCAGCGATGAGAAAAAGATATTCATCAGAAGGCAGTTAGACACCATTCTCACCAAGATGCGGGTGCCCATCACTCTACCTCTACCGCTGGGAGGCACGGCCGGAGAAGGTTGCAGGCACACCAGGCGTTATACACACCGTTCCAAGACCCAGTTATATTCCTGTCCACAGTTTGTCGATTTCCTGCTCTCCAACCCGCACTATGCATCGAAGCCTTATGTTCGTCTGTTCCGGAAGCTCTGGAAATCACAGGAGTCGTCCATTGTCTTTACCCATGGCGATCTTCGACTAAGCAATATCATGGTGCGGGCGGTATACACTGACCCCGAAGAGATGCCTCGCGTGAGTGGGATCGTTGATTGGGAGGAGAGTGGACTGTACCCGGATTGGTGGGAAGCCGCCAAAGTGACGCGATCTGTGACGCCTGACGATGCGGACGAGATGGACTGGATTTCCTATCTTCCTCGCAGCATTTCTCCTCGACTCTTTCCGATAGCATGGTTGGCCGAACGCGCCTGGGGGACCGTGAATGCTATCTGAGCTTCGGGATGCTGGAGCACTTTCTACGCTCAGTGGTTAATGCCCGGTGGCAGGGCGGCGGCGGCGGCGGCGGTGGCGATGGTCATACAGTATTTACAGTCCGCTCGGGGGGCTTACTGTAGGCCTCGGCTTGTGCATTGATTAGGTCCGGAGTACGGAGTACAGTCAGTATTCAGTAGGTGGTAAAGCTTTGCTACCACCCATCAGATGTCTACACAGAGCAAGGATTTCCATGTCTAGTGAGCCTTTGATGGCCATTGAAGTCAGGTACTACGGTAGATATGATATATATGCTAAATGACCAACGGCCGAGGCCTCCCTCGATTCACCCTCATAATCTGCAGAACTTGATCTGATGGAGATTGCAGCCAGAGGAAGTGCAGGCAACAAAAATAAGATTTGAAAATGAAGTCGGATTCGCATTCGCATTACTATCAAAAACATCCCTAACTCCATCCTATCATCAATCGTGGTCTTCGCGTGGCTGACCTGTATACTGTGTACTGTTACTGGCTACTGCCGGGTCGTGTCTCTCGTGTCTCGTGTCTCGTCTCTCAGAGGAGCGACATGTTCGCCGAGTCACGCTCCATCAGACAGATACCTCTGAAGCAAAAACTTGCCTGGCCGCTCGTGCCTCTTCAACCACATAATCCATGGTCTGGCCGTGACACCATCCCCCAACCCTGCCCAACTACCCCTCCACCTTCGTTCCAACAAGAATCCACAGCCCAGACCCAGATCCAGCACATAGTCGGCACGGGAGGAAAGCCCCTTCATGCCAACTTCACCCTCGGCAATGTCGGTGTCGGTATATGTCTCCAATCCATCCTTCGGCATGCCTAGACGTTGTCTTGGGTCTGCAAAGGGTTATGTGGAGAGGACTGGCTTTTTGGACTGTGCCATACTCGGCGTCAACCTAGGTCTGACGATCGGGTGAAGTGATGGAAGATACCAGGTTTGAGTAACAACACTGGCCCGAGAGTGATCTCCAATGACAGCACTGTTTTGTAGGCTTCTCTGCATCTTGGTCTTCGTCTTGTCTTCCTCTGCAACTATCCTGCCCTCGTCTTGGATATCAGATTGCAGAATGTTGAGGGCGGCCATTTTCAAAACATGGAAAGTTCAAAGATCCGCCAGTTCGATGTGGCCCACCGGATCCCCCGATTCTCGATTCGAGGCTTGTTTATGGCTGGGTACTCGCTTAACAACGTTCAGTGCACTGGAAGCTGGAAAAGGAAAAGGCGCATCGTATAAGGCTTGCAATGTCCTCGAAGCACATTTGCTTGAGGTGTAGGTCTCGTGGTCGCAGTGCTGCAGATTCTCCGCATAAACCTCGCCAGGGAGCCGCCCATGGCCACGGCTGGAGACCGCCCGGCGTGAAGCAATGCCGAATAAATCCTGCAAGGCCACAAATCCGGAGTGAATTGTCGAGAGGAGGTCAGTCCGAGAACATGTACAGGTGTCGGCTTCCTTGGTCTTGTTGCTTTTACATCTCATCTCGCCAGAAGACGGATCGCAGATTGACATGATGTCGGAACGTCGAATCCTAGGAATAGGAGCGTCGTGGACTTCGAGCAGAACTGCCCAATAGATGGAAAAGAGCCCGATTTGGAAGTCAGGCTTACCCAACTGTCGACCGAACAAGATGGTCTTGCCAACGATGGATTCAATGTCAAGTTTCAGGGCATTAGCGGGCACTTGGCTAATCAACACGCCCTGGAACCAATGCATGATCCCTTCAGACGATGAGCCCGGTTCTCATCTTTCACACGGCATCCTGACCAGAGCTTTGGCAACAGGAGAGGATCGTTGTTTGGGTCCACGTCTAGAAAGAAACCGGTTCCCTCGTGAGTATCACGGTCGCCGGCGGACCTGGAAGGTAGGTCCATGTAGAACTGCCCGTAAGCGAAAAATAAGACTGCATAGGCCAGTTCGCGGAATGAGAAGTATCGTGAGTTGTGGGTTTGAGCTGATACCAGAACACTGTAGACTGGCACTGGATGAATTCATGAAACACTGCAAGCCCGAAGAGTTGCCGTACGGGTAAACACCTCGTGGATTCGTCTTGGATTGACCCTCGGCACTGCATGCTGTCAATACCTGATAGTATCAAGTCATGTGGCTCGTCTGAACCGGCGAAATAATTTTGAAGGTTGGCCTCTCGGCAAATTTCCAGGGAAGAGTAGAAAGCGTGGTCCCGAGCAATGAGAGGTCCGGTGGCAGAGTCAAAAGGCCCAGAGAGAAAGCTTCGGCTAAAGTTGACGAGGTCAAAGCCAAGCGTATTGTTGACCACGAAAATCTCGTTGTCGAGATAACCCCAGTCAAGCGGAGGCGTCCAGTGAACCCGAGCATTCCCATCGAGGATCCCCATACAGGCGGGCATTTCGACAAGACACATTTCGACATCCATCTTACGGCGCAAACCGAGAAGGAAGATGGTGCCGAGCGGACAATAGGGGGCATATCGCGTCTTGTCGATAGTGATTGTCAGATATTGATCGTCCAAATTACTGGTGTAGAAGGTTGCGGGTTAGACATCCCAGCATATCCACCAGCCGCTCACTCGTGTCATTTTCGGTCCAGAAAAAATGTGCGGAGTTTCGTAAAATGCGAGACTTTCAAAGCACCACTTGCCAGCCCTAGAAACTGCTCATTGCGACGAATGATGCACTGTTTCCATGTTTTTCAAGGGCTTAAAAGGGAGGAGTGGGAAGGTGTGTAGGCGTCCACTCTGAGGCTGTAATCAGATGTTGTAGATTTGCAGTATAAGTCATGAAGAGAAGGGCTTCGCCAACGGCCCGGTAATGAAAAGGCATTAGGTAAGCTTTGGCTTCACATTTGAGCCACTCTGATGTACAAGACGTAGAGAATGTATTCCCAGCTGGAGGGAGACGGAAACTGCTGACAGTGTTGTGAGTGTGGTCCAAGTTACTTCAGCCCGGAGCTGTGAGATGAGGACATGATGGTGTTCAGACTTTGAAGAGAATAACCTGGGCCTCGGACAAAGAAAGGAGACCCTTGAGCCGTGCTGACTTATCTCCTAATTCGCTCTGCCGTTCCTTTGGAGAGAGAGAAGGGATGCTGTTGGTGCGCATCTTCGTCTGCTATGCCTCGTTCGTCGCTGTCATCCTAAGCCTCACCATGTATCCAGTCATCGCTGTATACCTCCTCCGGGGGAATATCTTCGCCATTGACGATAGCCCATTCAAAGACTTCCTTCGAGGCTTTCCGCGACGCTTCCTGATCAAGTGGTTTCTCCGGAAACTCGATGGGTAACCTCTGCTGAATTCCTGGAGTGCAATGTTCTAAAAAGCCTTCGATAGGATGAGTGTTGAAGCCCTGGTCTTTAACGACGGAACCATTTCGAAGCGTCCATTGCCAGTGTAGGTATTCCAGGCGGTGCCTCTTACAGTGTAGATGACAGGCAACTCGCAAGACACAATTTTGCGAAGTAGAGTGGCCAGGAGGCGCCCAGGGTGCGTATGGAAAATCTTCGTAACTTAGCTCATCGTCGACGACTGGGGGAAGGTAAAGTAGGCGCCAGACGTCGGCCCTTTGGATCTTGTCATTCGTCCCTTCACAGATATATGATCCTGAACCAGCAATGTCCATGAATGACTGAGGACAACCAGTCCATGGATAGCCGTTGACATGGAGTAGAGGATTGCCCTTTCTGAGTCGACGAAGGACGACTGGTATTAGCCCACTGGCAGTTGCTCCAAGCCAAAGTGCTGAGATACATGGGCGGCGGAAGCGACAAATAGCAGCAAGAATGTCGTGATAGAGACCGGGAGTGTCGACGACCCAGCTGGCTGCTGGCAGTTCATTCAAAACAGGGTGTAGCCAAGGGCTGACCATATTGCACGGTACACCATCCTCCCAGAACATCCCGCAGAGGCTCGACATGACCACTTCAGGGCTGCAACTCAAGCTCATATAGTAAGGAAGTTTGTCATATGCCGCCTTCCACTCAGGTGTAATTGGGTCGACATGGTCGTAGTCCGAGGCTGAAGATGTGGTTGGGGGGATTGGTAATAGAATGCTCGAGCCGTGGCAGTTGTGTGTCGGAAAGGTAAGGGCCGTAGTAAGCGCGATGAGGAACTGACTACCCAGGTTGTGGATGAGAGCGAAATACGACAGAACCTCGAAAGCCTGTCTAGAAGAGAGGGCCCCGTAGGTAGTCTCCGGGTGGGATGTCCAATGTTTGTATGTAAATTTGAGGTCCATCTTGTATGTGTCTGTGCGGGAAATTGACCATGGGGCAAGGTATGTTCCTCCAGGACGGCGAGCGATGAGGGCTTCCCAACCTTGGCCGCGTGATAGAATAGCCTCCCACCATCGAAGGGTGTTCTCGTCCACAACACCGATATCAAGAACTCCACCACAAGGTCCGCGGTGTCGATCTCGAGTTCTCGCGCTTGTGTATCTCATTCTGGCGCCCTCCCCTTGCATCTCCACTAGCCGGGCAGATAGTATGTAGGCCCACCCCATGGCCAACACTCCAATATAATTATCACCGTCTCTGTTCTCGTCCGTTGTGCCAATCCATCGGTTATTTGGACCTTCAAACCTGCATGGTATCGACCCGCTAGTGCCAATTTGCACCAGTTCCGCGATTGTCTGGCGTTTTTCGGTGATGCCACAGCCACTCTCGCCGAGGACAGCCCAAGTTGAGGATGTTTCGGTACACAGGACATCGCTGGAGGACGCACTGTAGCGGATTTCACTACTATGTGCAAGCTTTTCATGCATTGCTGGGACACGGCTGAGCATGTTTTGAGGGTTGGTGGAGGATGGGGAGAGACCACTCCCATGTTGGGAGAGGGCCACGGCCACAAGCTGGTGCCAGTACTCGCGGCTCTTTTGGACTGCAGCCTTCAATTGGTCTTGAGTGGGCTGGAGTTGTTCGTTGTCACCAAGGATCTAGCCACTTCTCAGTTATCCTTGGACGTAGAAGACACAACGAGACAGGTGAATTACCGGAGACAACTCTGGAGGCTGTATGAATTGGCCATGAGTGGCCTCGTCCATTGGAGGTTGCATAGGGCCTCTCGGCGTAGTGGTTGAGGATGATTGTGCTGTATCAGTAAAGGGTGTGAATTGCACTGCAGAAATTCAGCCTCACATAAGGTACGGATGACAGAGGAGAGACAGCGAACAGAGACAAGACTTATCCAAGCTGCGGACATCTACTCCGTACTATAGGTAGACCCCAGCTTTGATCACGTGGACGTAGCTGCTCTGAGTCTCTGTCTTGGCGCACGCACATCGAGGGAATTTGGAACTTGGATCTGCCTCGGCTGGTTCTGTTCTAAACACCTTCGCTTTCAAATTGTTGTCATCTGTGTTACCTGTACGGATACATATGTCGCATTCTCCGCCCGAAATTCAATGCTGGTACTCCGTAGAGGAGCCCCTTAGCCGTCGATCCTGCTATCTACTATCGATACTTTCGGCTGCCCTCGCACGCTCCACCTTACCGTCGCCACCCATCGCGTCTGAGCCCTTAGGGCCCCGTCGCCCCACGAGACGATCGGCGAGTTGAGCCGAGCGATGCGAACTAGACGAGCTTAGTCCTATGGTAGGGCAAAGCGACTCGAAGAGGTGTCTAAGAGGCTAGTCTAGCACACAGTTCACAACGAAAGAGAAAAGGGATTCATAGGACCTAGCCATGTCAAGGGCCCTCGGATTCGACTGTGAGTCAATCAGCCCAAACACACATTCCGATTTAGGCGGCAGAAGCAAACAAGACAATCAAAACTGGAAAGGAAACAAGGTGACACAGGCAAAATGAGCGATTGTACAATTGCCCGCATTTGTTGTGAGTCCGACCAGCTACCATCACCACACTTGCCAGGACTCCTCTGCTAGATAGTTTTTCTGTCATCAGGAGCGAGGGTTTGGGCAAACAATCTGGAGAGCGCTAATGCGGCTATGCATCTCGGTGCTCCCTCCGGAGAGTACAGTTGCTGATAACGCCCGTCTTCATCGGCGATGAAGTTTCTACCTCAACCCGCCTGCACCAAATGTTTGGCCTGCAAGTCATGCCTAACAACGGCCATTGCCAACATCTGCTCTTGCACAATGGCCCTGTTGGTGTCTGTCAGCTCGCTGCATGTCCGGCAAGAGACGGTTGCATGCAGCTGAGTGGTCTTGATCACTAGACCTCGTCACACTTGTCGCTCTTTCTTCTGTCATATTGTCTTCAGGTTGATCCTCTCCCTTAATGCACCCATTCTTATTGCACCGCATAGTCTGTGTCAATCCTGGACCCCTGCTCAAATTCAGATTCAATGTCCCTAATCCTGCGACAGCCTAGCCTTGACGTCAATGGGACGCAGAAGCACCGATGCGGCGCAGTGCTGAGCTACTTCCATCAGATTGTCTTATGACCTGTTCCTTGAGCCCTACCACATCCCAGAACAGGGTGGGCTACCTGACTGTTCGACCTGTGTGATCGGTCCGAAAAGCTTGATTAGTTGCTAGGACAGTCGAGCGTGGCAGTCAGAGAAGCACAATCGAGCGGGGAAAAGTGGTCTGAAAACTGAAAGGACTCATTTGTACGGCTACTGATGCATTCTATTGAATGTTATCCAGTTGTACCTCAAATTGCTCCTTGCAGAAGCTTGTCACCCACGAAGCGGCTCATGAACTATGTCTATGTTGTAAAGATATAGCAAATTGTATCTGACGGCTCTTTTCCTGTTCCTATTTTCTGATTCTGAGTTTGCAGTCATTGCAACGTTTCACATAGCAGAGTGAGCAGAAATCATTGAGTTTGGTGCTCATAGGGCCGTTCCCGCACTGGCAACAAAACCAGACTTCGTATGGCTTGGTTGGCAGGACATTTGGCGTTATGGGCGAAGACCATGCATTTGTCGTTGATTGAGGCAGTCCGAGTGCGACTCCGTACTTTGGAACGTCAGTGTGGTGTTGCGAGACATGGTCTTCGGTCGCAGAAGTTGCATCTTTGACCAGTGTCATTTCCGAAGGCGGTAGAGTCTGCGTTGGCTTGTTATGAGTGGAGCCGGGATTTCGACTCTCGCAGGAACTGAGAGATCAAGAAGGGTTGGTCAACTTTGGCCAGAGTGGGAGCACATCCTCGATTTCACATCATTTCAACTTACGGCATTTTCGAGTGTTCAGTATTCGTCTCGGTTCGACGTCAAGATGAGAGTTCATCATAGTATAGGCACAGTTATTAAGTGCTAGACCCAACAATGAAATGCCAGGGGGAATTCGATGTGTCATGGCGAATAAATACAATACCTCTGCTATCTTCCGTTTGTGGCTTCAATTAAACTTACAAACTGCCGAGGGCATCATTGGATGATAGCAATCGCCGTCACATACTAGCGAGGAAACAGATGCTCTCATTGTGATACTGGGAGGATATGCCGTAAACGAGATGCTCGACTCGCTTACGAATGAGGGATGCCCGGCGGATGCACCTTGCCGCATGTTGTAGTCAATGACACAAGGGTTCTACCTTTCAGGCCTTGATGAAATGTCACCAGTGACTTGCTATGCTCGCAGTGATGCTATGTTGCGAGAATAAGGCGGTCCGCGAACAGGAAGAGCTTCGTGGAATCAACTTTGTAGAAGTGAACCCGGTTGATGCTGATGGTGCCCCAGTAAGGCTGACGAGGCTGAGGTAGGAACAGATATTGTCACTATACTTCACCGCATAGAGCCTTTATGCGTGAGTACTCTCCCGTAAAAGCTGCTTCCCCTCAGCTTCCCCTCTTTCCAGCTCACACTGCCCGACACAGTACGGAGTACAACTCTACCTCATCCCTTCGACGGAAGTCTTGCGCTCTACGCAGCAGATTACTTGTGCAGAACGAACCTCGGTCACCGACAATGTCTAGCAAGAATACCTCTAGCTCCGGCTCCGGCTCCGGCTCCTCCGGTAGCTCCTACACTCCCTACACCGTCACCGGCAGTGGGGTCAACAGCCAGGCATCTATCTCTCCTACATACTACCTGCTGTTAGGTGGACGCGCAGAGCTATCCGGAGCTGACGGCTGTACTCTTTTCTTCAATTAGGGCAATAGCTACGATACACGCTCACAGCCATCGGGCTCGGCCTACCACTACTCCAACTCGAGTGAGTCCTGCCGCAGGTGCGCCCTGTCGTCCTTGGGCTGCCAATAACCGGGTACATTAGATGGCTCTTACTACTACTCCAACGGCAATGGCAGCTCTTACTACAACAGTGGAAGTGGAGGAGCTCGCTATACCGCACCGAACGGAAAATCGTACCAGAAGTGACCACGTTGCTTGAGAACATCACACCAAGAGAGCGGAGGGTATGCCAATATGACGTGAGGAGATCGGAGAGGATGTGGACATGTCACCAGATGCTCGAAGGGGTGCGGATACGGACATGACTAGTAGTTCTCCACGAGGGGAAGTCATGGGCGTGACAGGAAGGCTTGGAGTGGCAACATACTCCCACCCAGGTCTGAACATCAGTCCAAGATCAAGATCAAGCAGGAGGCAGTGTACATACATGAGCATTCGACCGCAGTGCGCATCCAGTCAGTCAGTCAGCCAATTGATTGATTGATATCGACACCTCGGCCACTCTGTTCCCTTTGATATAAAGCTGACTTACTGTACGGCATAGTCTACAAGATGCTCCTCGCTCCACCAATGAAGCATCCCTCATGTGCGGTTGCGGCTCAATGAGTTCGGCCGGGCGTCGGCGAGGTGGTTCAATCTCCTCACTGCCGCCGTCCTCCGGCAACTCACGAAGGATGACATCAAAGCGTTCTTGTCGCAGTCGAGTCTATCCAGAGCCATCGGATCTTGTCCTCCTGGGCTTTCGCGCATGCGCATCTGACTTTGAGCTTGCATCTATCGAAAAGCACCAGCTGGACGGGGAACTGGATGCGGAGTACGCACACTGGCATGGTATTCAAGTACTTCAACACCGGCGGAGTCGTTTCTGACGCCATCGTCGTGTAGCGCGTGCTCGACGGCACGGAGATGACATCTACGCTCCTATCAAGAAAGAAGGCTGAGCTGATTTGTCTCACGCATTCAGCTCAGTTCACTGCTTCACCCTTTTGAAAACCTCAACCGAGACGACCAGGAGGTGGCCGATTTGGTTGCCGATACCAAAGCGCTTCGGCGCCAGGCGCAGCTGGAGGCGGTGAAAAGGAAGATCGCGGAACATGCAAGACAAGCTGGCGCAATCAGCTCGACAAAGTTCTACACAAGGGCGACTTCGACTTTTGGATTTGATACAACCGGCCAAGCAAAGCAAGAGCATGCAAGCAATAAGTAGGCTTCTCGCATTCTCGCCGCTGGCTTGCGGAAGTTCTTGTCGGGACGTGTATATTTGTTGCGGTCTGAGGAGCAGCGCAGAAGTGACGATGTATCAACAGTTCAAATATGCCGTCTGATCAGACACCATTGCTGTCGACACTACCCCTGTTCAACGGATCATGTTTTGATCGTCGTGAGCCGCAGTCACTGTCTGGGAACTGGACGTCTGGTCTACAGAGGAAGAGCTGTTGTTATCGCGAGTATGAAGCCACATGTGCGCCAGTCCATCCCACCCGCAGCCGAGCATGAGTGCCTCGTCGACGGCTCGACTCACTTTACGACAACCCGCCCGAGAACGGCCGATGACGCAGCGCTTTTTCTGTACTGTCTCGACTTGGGCACATCGCTCATCTTGTTGCCCAGCGCAGCATGCGCCGACGCAGCCAACTGAATTGGCGCGTCAAGTCAGCGGCCATGGTTCTCGCAGCCTCGCGCGGCCGAACTTTCAGATGGAATGAGGTGATTGCAACAAGGACCAAAGAGCGTCCAGGTGTGTACGCATCAAGTAGTGTGCTGCAAGAAGCTCCACGACCGCGAACGAACTCCTTGACATTGCTGATCGTAAGTTGACCCTTCCAGACGCAATTGTTCCTATATCTGGGGATAGGTGCCACCTACTTAACAAAGGACCGCATTCGACGGCAGTATTCAATGTGCCGGTTGCACACCAACTCTACCGGCAGTCGTCAACAAGGCGTATTTCCAGCGGTATTCGGCGGCTTCAAGAGAGTTATCACCTTCCATTGCTTCCAGAACTTGTTCTTCGTTCTCTGGGGTTTCCTTCGCCTTTTTGGCAGCGGCCTTGCGAGCCTTGCGAGCCTTGCGAGTTCGACGGTTGGCCTTCCCGAGGTTGCCCTCTTTGGTGTGCAGAACGGTCCAGCCGAGCCGGCCGCCATGCTGAGGAAACCCCCAATCCCGACCGCGATCGATTCTGCCTCGGGAAGAGCATGCGCCCGTCACGGGCACGAAGCCGGATTTCAAGCGTGCTCTCCATGCATTGAACCATGCATGACTAGAAGCTGTTGCAAATTATGCGCGGGCTCGCCGATGGCGCCAACCGTAGCGATGATGGGTCTGCGTCACTTGGGACAGGCGTCTTCCAATGATTGCCGAAGCGCAAGTGAGCATCATGCAGATTGATGGCGGAATTGGAACGGCGTATGTTCATTGACGGCGAACAACGCTATGCGAAAATCACCGCATTCTGAGCACGAGTCGGGGGATAGTCCAAGGGTGATGTCAGATGGCGTTGTGTTCGCAAGAGTCCGCCACGGCGGTGAGTCAAGCTATTGAGACAGGCCGGGAGAACTTGAAAGAGGCGCTGAGCGGCAGGTGTTCAGCTCAATAGAGAGGCGGAAAACTGTTAGATCGAGGGAGGGAGTGATGGAGGGAATGGAGGTTGTATGTGAGGATGTGGTCGATGAGGAAAGCCACTGATCGGCAGGTCGGCTGTACTTGGAGCCTTTGTCTTTAGCAGAGGGACGGGAGTGAAGTACGACCACCCAAGTACGAAGGAGTTTAGCAAGCGTGTTTAGCAAAGGAGTTTAGCAAAGGAGTTTAGCAAAGCGTGGTTAGCAAAGCGTGGTTAGCAAAGCGTGGTTAGCAAGCGTGTTTCGCAAAGCGTGTTCAGCAAAGCATGTTTATTCTTTTGGCATCACGTACGGGCTAAGTGACTCGGAGATTCACCATTCCCCCTACCTTAGGATATGTATATACTAATATCCGCCCGGCTACTTATTCCATGACCGACCTGACCTGACCTGACCTGAATACTCGGTGGTATGGGGTATGTATATGGTATATGGTATATGGTAAATGGTATATAGTATACTCCGTACTCTGTCCTTTATACCAAAGTACCATCTGAAAGTTTCCCCTACCCCTTGTCAAACTTACTGTACCTTAGGCACTAAATTTAGGCATTCCCAGCCTTGCCCTTACCCTTTAACCAGAAGGCCGGTATATGCACACCTAAGGTATATATATAGTCTGGGCCTCCCCATACCATACCACTTTGATAGCGAACATGGAACATGGAACATGGAACATTTCAACCTTTGACACGCCCTACCTACGTTGTCTCTTCGTTCGAACGCTGCCAACACCAACACCAATGCCAGAGCTGATGGCAAGTCATGGTGACATGACATGACATGCCAACACCAATTCTAGAGCTGATGACAAGTCATGGTGACATGACATGACATGACATGACATGACCTTGAGTCTTCATTCAAACGCTGCCAACACCAACACCAATTCCAGAGCTGGGCAAGCCATGGTGACACGACATGACATGATATGACGGACATGACTTGGACCGAATGCATGGTGACGAGGAAACAGGCCTTGTTTGCTACAGCTATCCTGACACCTAGTGCTAGTGCTGGTCCTAGTCCTAGTCCCGCTCCAGACGACGAAATACCATATCCAGAGTTAATAATGCCCAGAGTTATTGGGAGTGTGAGTGAGTGGGAGTGAGTGTGAGTGGGAGTGAGTGTGAGTGAGTGTGAGTGTGAGTGTGAGTGTGAGTGTGAGTGTGAGTGAGCGTGAGTGTGAGTGAGCGTGAGTGGGAGTGAGAAGGAACCCAAGTCCGTCGACTTGAACGACATGCAAGGCAGGAGGAAGGAGAGAGGAGGGATGACGGAGGATGGAGCAGGGAGGACGGATGAGAGAGGAGGGAGGAGGGAGGAGGAGGAGGAGGAGGGAGGAGGTATATTGCTGTCTGTCTGAATGTGGAGTCGTGTGATACCGCCACGGAGCAAGATATCACTTTTTGACATTACCACGACTTGACTTCCACCCTGACTTCCACCCTGACGACTGACGATGGTAGCGATGATATGGTTATGGTTATGGTTATGGTTATGGTTATGGATAGGATGAAGTGACCGTGAACGCTGAACGCTGAGCACTGCAGTTAGCAGTAGCTTATGTGATCGGCCTGGCTATCTGGTTGTCGAGTTCGAGTTCGAGTTCGAGTCCGTGTCCAGGTCCGGGTTCTGGTCTGAGGCAGCCAGGTGATTTTCGCAGTGTGTTCAACAGTCGAATTAGGATCAAGGTCAGGATCAAGGTCAAGGTCAAGGTTAGGGTCAGAGTCAGGGTCAGGGTCAGGGTCAGGGTCAGGGCCATGGTCGACCATATTCATGATAGGCAGTAATGAAAGGGGAGAAGGACGTTAAGTATATGTATATATATGCGTGCGTGCGTATGTGTGTGTACACCCAAGAACATCAGGTGTTTTTATGTTTAGAAATATATACACTTGGATCGGACAGACGACAATATATCAAGTCTATATAATCTGACAGACCACAATATATCAAGTGTATATAATCTGACTGAAGGATGTTCAAGGATTCAACCCCACCCAAGCTGATCAAGTATATACAATACCAGCAATCTTGCTCTGGGCTGTCCTCTGCCATCTCAATCCTGGTTCAATTCTCCACGCTGGCGACGGTGTCCTCTTCACTCTGTTTCCGAGCCTCCTCGGCCGGTGTCTCCTTCTCGTTCTTGTGCTCGTGGTCCTCCTCTTGATCTTCATACATGGCAACAGGGGCTTTGTAGATGTGTCTCGAGTAGACGAACCAGTTGACGGTGCTGCACAACAAAACGGCGGCAAAGACGGCCGAGGCATAATTCATCGACTCCGAGGTGACAGGCAGGTACAGGGGGAAGGACAGCCAGACGATCATCATGAGGATCCAGCCGACCGAAACGACGTTGACCACGGTACCGAACCTTCCCAGGTTGAGGTAGTGGTCTTTCCGCAACGCCTTCCTGCGGCCGATGAGCAGGCCGAGGATGGCGAGACAGTAAGACGAGTACAGACAGAGGATCAGGCCGCCAAGGATGGCGTTGAGAGCGGTGCTGGAGCCAAGTTCGATCAGGCCCAGGCAGCACAGCAGACCGAAACAGAAGCAGATGGTGTTGACGGGGAGGCGGTAGTATTCGTTGATGCGCGACATGGTGCCGGAGAAGGGGACGCCGTTTTCGCGTGCGAACGACCACCAGGTACGGGTCCACACGGTCATGACGGTGGCGCAGGTGCTGCCAAAGCCCAGGATGAAGACCAGGGTGCCGAGGATGGTCAGGGCGAGCGAGTCGAACGAGTCCAGCATCAGTTGGATGATGGGTTGGCCGCCCACGGGCGCGAGGAGGTTGTCCGGCTTCACGATGCAGAACATGTAGACGAGGATCATGGGGATGCCGGACAGGGCACAGATGACGGCACCGCCCACCATGACCTGCGGCACCTGTTTCTTGGGGTTGGGCAGCTCGTCGGTCAGATGCGCCGCCGTGTCGAAGCCCGTCACCGCCGTGATGCCGGGCAAGAGGCCGATGAAGAAGACCACGCCGTTGCCCGACCAGCCCGTGGCGTTGACAATGTCGGTGAACACATAGCTGGCCGGCTGCTTGGGGTGCGCCCGCACCAGGAGCGCGATAAGCACGAAGAGCGCGCCGCCGTTGACCAGCAGCACCAGGCTGTTCAGCATGTGCGGGTAAATGCGGAACAGGGGGATGTTCATGGAGAGGCCGAAGATGCCGGCCGCCACGTATCCCAGGTAGAAGTGCCACGGCTGGATGATGAAGGCCGAGTGGCAGACGTTGACCAGCGCCCAGATCAGCTCCGACGTGATCAGCAGGCAGCCCGCCGTGCCGAAGAACCATCCACAACATGCCAGCCAGCCCGTCACGTAGCTCAGCCCCCGACTGTATTTCTTGGGCATCAGCGTTGCCGTCCAATAGATCTGGCCTGGAAGAGCAGGAGAACAGCCCCATGTTAGCATTATCCAGGATATGTCTGACAACCACGACAACCAACAACGGCTGCACTCACCTGATGCGTGCGGATACACGGCCGCAATCTCCGCCAGCGACAAACAGATGCAAAATCCCATGACGCAGGCCAGCAGGTATCCGAAGAAGAACACAGGGCTGCCTCCGATCCCAATCACGAACGACAGGTAGGTCCCGATGGCCAGCGGTGTCGACGACACCGAGAACTGCATCCCCAGCGAGCTCCAGAGGCGGAAAGGCCTGTCAAGCTCTTTGGGTGGAATGACAACTTCGGCCACTTCGACGTCGACATCGACGCTGGACTCGGGGTGGGTGGCCACCATCTCTTTCTCCATCGTGGGTGGTGGGTGGCTGGGTATGGAATGAGTCCTGGAGGATATTGAGGGTTCGACAAGGTCGAGGGAATGCAGAATGTTTATGTATATATAACTGTTGGCACTCCTAGCAGACAAAGAGAGGTCGGTAGTGGAGATGGAGAGACAGAGAGATGGCGAGGTGCGGTGGAGGGCTTCTTCATATCTGACTTCCCCGGCCCTTCACATGTAGGGATAGTAGGGGTAGTTCAAATCATACCACCGGCCCCGGCTGAGTTAGTCGATTGAGGGATCATCCATCTCCTATCGCGATCCCGGTCAGTATGCAACTCGATGTGTGTCTGTCATGGTGGTCCCAGAAGGGTTGGGAGGAGGTAGAACAGGCGTGCCGTGCTCGCAGATGACTGCCCAAAAGGATTCAGGTTAGCTTATCATTTCCATCACCAAAGGGGAAAAGAAAAGTGGTTCCATTCGCGATAGGGGCAAATTCCCCATACTAATTGTATTATATTATTCAAGGGTGTTTGAGTTTATGTCAGCAGAATGTCAATGCCTAGATCGTCCATGACATCCTGCCAGGTGATATCCACCCCCAGCTGGTCCTCGTCCCGCCTTTGCCAGACTTCCAGGACCACGTTGGCGGCAGAACACATGTTGCCGATGCCGAGGAGGTGGCCCTTATCAAACAGGCGGATGCACGTATGTCGCAGCTTACTGGAGACATCAACTTCGCAGGCCGTGATGAACAGGGGCCACAGGAGACCGCACACGTTCTTGTCGCTCTCCAATCGGTTGATCTCGCCCAGATGGTACAGACTTCGTCGCACCAGCCTCTGCAGTCGGGCCGGAGCGGTCCGTTTCAGAGTCCGATGAAAATGGATCAAGCAGGCGTTGTAGAATGCACAGGCATGATGTTGGGTCAGTTGGTCGTACTCTTCACCCACCTCGGGCACCAGGGCATCCGGGTCACTGAGCTTGATCTGCTGTTCCAGCTCGTCCAGCTCGTTAGATGGCGCGGGAGCACCACGCCGTGAAAGCTGGTTGATGCGAAGCAGACTGTTGAAGATGCCCTCGGTGATGCCGAATACCTTGTCCAGGATATATTCGGTCCAGGTGTATTCTACCGGGCTACCGCCCTCGATCATCAATGGATCGGCCGGAACTTGCGGGTCTTGCGCTCCGGCACTTCTCCGGTGCCGGGAATTCAGAGCCTCGATGCAGAGGAAGATCTGCTGCAGAGTATTGGCACTGTACTTGTTCGCCCAGCCTTGGGCGCAGATGGCTTGCAACCAGGTTCTCCCGCCCGTCAGATGGATGCGCCAGGTGGATGAAGTGCCTCGGATGACCTCAATCGACGACATGGCAATGATGGTGGCTAAAAGGGCTTCGCGCTGACTCTCTCCGGTCTGCGTGAGATTGCGTCGCAAGTACTGCATGCTCTTTTGGTGGTGTTTGGTGCCTACCGCTAGAAAATGCTCCTTGGTCTCCGACACTTGCGCTCGGTTGAAAGCCGAGACAGCATAGATGGCATGCAGCAGCGCCGCGTGTCCTGAGCCCAGATCGGGATCTTGGGACGCTGATAGTGCCAGTGGAATGAAGATGGTCTGGAAGGGATTGTCCTTGCGCGGGGTAGGAATCATCATTCCGCTTAGGTCCGTAATCCAGAACCGAAGTAGCTGGCGTTCGTCGGGCGACGACGACGACAGATAGAGAGGAAGGTGGGGGATGATTTGTTGCTTCAATCCTATCGCGGAGTTGGTAGCAGCACCGTCTGGTGTGACATGTTCGTTGAGGGCGATCTCGTCAGTCGCGATCTCGATCTCGTTGGTCGCGATGTCATCTTCCTCGTCTAGAAGGCTGGGGTCCGGGGTATCGATCCAGCTGACATCCGGGGGCGAAACAGACTCAAGCTCGTCCTCGTCAGTGTCGGGCGCATTTCCTGGGTCTACAAATTGCACAGGCCCTGCGCCACCGACAACTCTGTCTTCGTTTTCAGTCAACGGGCTGGCGGCAAACACCGAAAAGGGCCCGACTTGCAAGCTGGCGTCTGCCTTACAAGCATCGATCTGGTTCAACGCGGACTGGAGAAAGCGGTGACTGAGGACGGGCCGTAGGTGTTCGTGGCCATCCAAGGTGGATCGACGGGCGACCAAGTTTCGACGATCATCCCCGTCATCTGGACCCCAGACAAGTTTCACATTGTAGCCTTGACACACCAGAGAGGCCACACTGCACCGTCGGCAGCTTGGTTTCTCCTCGCCGCATTTGACCTTGCGTGCACGACACGTCCAGCAACCTGAATACGTCTTGCTCCGCGGCTTCTTGCGCCCATGGCTCCGTCGCTGCTCCACCGAAGGCATGGGCTGGGAGTCGAGGGCGAGGGCCAGGAGGTGAGATTGGGGGGCATTGAGGTCGAGTGTAAAGAGTAGTCAACAGAGAGGAAGGATTTGGTCGGGGGAGGGGCTGCGGATAAGCAGTCGGTGGTGCTGGACAGATGAGACGGCTGCGCTCGCCTCTGCTCGCCTCTGCCTGCTGGTTCGGGTGCGCGCGGGTGGCGGATGATTGATGGTGGTCCCAGCGTCGAGTCTAGAGCACGAGCGAGAGCTGACGAGACGATTGCCGGCCCAGACCAGCCAGATTGAATCCACCGAGGAGAGAAGAGGAAAGAGGACGGAGTAGAGCGGGATGGAGGCGATCAGGGACGCGTCAGAATGGGCGATAAGACATGGCTCGGATATCCTTCCCTACCCAGCCCGATAAGCAAATAGTGGCAGATAGGATATAATAGGACATGCTAGTTAGGTAATTAGTTGTGCTAACTGCTAACTTCTTCGCCGTTGCCTGCCAGACTTGTCGTCGGCCTTGAACCACGGCAACAAGCAACAAGCATCAATGTACCAATGCAGACATCATCATGATTGCACAACTTGAAGGTGCCTGGCCAGGCCGGCTGGCTTCGAACTGCCCGGCATCATTCCGCTCATTCTGCTCATTCTCCTCATTCTGCTCATATCCTCGCGTGGTCTCTCGCATTCCTCCTCTTCCCCTGTCACTCTCATCCCGCAACTATGGAGTATCAAGGACCTCTCACCAAGGTCGGTCTTAAATGCATCAACACCCCCGGGCTGGGTGAGAAACTGGCGCCTCTCTACGGCATCTCGAGTGCCATTGTCATCCCTCCCAACGCCACCTTGTTCGAAACCAGCGGCCATACCGGCTGCAACTTGGACATCGAGTATCCCGAATCCCTCAAGGACGAAATTCTACAAGCCTTCCAAAACGTCGAAAATACCCTGATTGCCGCCGGGGTGCCAGGTGGATGGCAAGGCGTGTACAAGATGACTTCGTACCACGTGGGAAGCCTGGACGATGCTGGAGAAGGGTTGGAAGCGGCCATGGCAAAGTACCTCAAAGACAACCGAATCGCATGGTGCGGCGTTTCCGTTGCCGGCCTCTCTGGCCCGGCTAGAATTGAGATCACGGTGTCGGCGGCCAAGGGGCCATGATGGAATTCAATTGGAGCTGGAGCATGAATGAGCGATATTCTCGTACTGGAGGAAAGCAACGCAGATGATGATGCTATGGAGACGAGAGATATCTTTGAGCAGTCGTTGACACACTATACCAGGGATTCGGGGACTATCCCAGTCGGAAACTATCCCAGTGCCTTGAGGCTCTACTCTGGTCTTCAATCCAATGCCACATGATACAAGACAAACACTGTGAATAATGCATCTATTCTCGACTCGATTCCGTATTCGTCTGATCAGGTGGGAGGGCCTACCAGTGTATCAGATAGTGGCAAACCCCAATGTAACGAAACCGAAACTCTCTAATCGTGGTACATGCTACACGCTACACACTACACGTCTTCCGGAAACGGAAACCTGCCAAAAGTGGAACTAATCAAGCCCGGCACAGAAAATGAAGCCTGGGAAGCCGACAGCGAGCCCGGCCACCACCTCTCAGATCTGAATGCAGAGCGATTCGGTCGGTCTACAGACACCCACCGGGTGATATGGATGTGCCAATGGTCGGTGGCATATGATCCCCCGTCTTGGCCCGGCGGATTTACGGCGCAATGGGAAATACTTCATAAACATAAACCCATCTTCAAACAATCAAACTCGTCCCAATCAACTCTACATTCACCCATTACTTCCCCCGGTCCGTCCACAGGAGATAGATCAGCGCTGTTCAGAATGATTTCCCAAGCCATCCAGCGGGTGGCACCGGCCGTCGAGACCGTTGTCAAGCCCAGTCTCGGATCCATCAGACTGACGCCAGAAGCACAGCATTTGCAACAGCTGGAAATCGACTATACCGTCGGCGGCTTCACGCCTCTTCCTGGTTTCTTTGAGCGCGGACAAGGCGCCAAACTTTGGGTACGTCGTTCAAGTGTGTGTTCTAGTGGACAACAAGCTGAGAAGGATTCCCTCTAGGACATCAATGGCCGAGAATACTTGGATTTCATCTGCATGTTCAGCGCTGGTAACCAGGGTCACTGTCATCCCAAGATTGTGGCAGCCATGATCGAGCAGATGCAGAAAGGTCAGCCGAACTGGAAGGGAAGCAACGGCAACAGCAGCAAATGGCTGATTTCATGTCTACAGCGTATCTCATCAACACCTCGACACACAACACCAAATGGCCCGTCTTTGCCGAGATGATGTGCAAACGGTTCGGCTACGACAAGATCTCCGCCATGGTCACCGGCGCCGAGGCGGCCGATCTGGCCTGCAAGATCGTTCGACGACACGCCCACAAGGTCCGGGGCATCCCGGCCGAGGATGTGCTCGTCCTGGCCGTGTCTGGCAGTTACCACGGGCTGACCGGCGGCGTGTGGAACTTGCAAGACCCGAGTCCGGCACGAACAGGTCAGTCACACCACCAGCCACCGCCCCTGTGATAGGAGACCCTGACCATATGACTGTAGAGTACGGCCTGGACAGCAAACAGCAGACCAACGTCAACCCTTCCACCGGCGAGTTATTGCGCTACGGTGAAATCGAGGACTTGGAGAAGTGCTTGGAACAGCATCACGATCGCGTTGCGGCAATCATCATCGAGTCCATCCGCAACACTGGCAAGTAAGTAGTTTGGACCCCAAGGCCCATGATTGCGCACCTGCAGATGGATCCTACCTTTGAACAACACTGATACTGACGATGGGTGATTAGCACATTCGAGCAGGAAGTGAAGTACGCGCGAGGGGTGTACGACCTGTGCAAGAAATACGGCGTTCTCTTCATTGCCGACGAAGTGAGAATGGGCTCCGGCAAGACGGGCAAGTTCTTCTCCTTCAACCACCTCGGCGACGACGTCAAGCCCGACATGCTTGTGATCGGCAAGTCGATGACGGGCGGCGCCTATCCCGCGTCCTTTGTGCTGGGACCCGAAGAGATCATGACCGTGGTCGGCCCGTACGAGAGCGGCTCGACCTTCGCCCACACTCCGCTGGCGATTGCCGCCGCCGAAGCGGCCATCCGAGTGCTGGACGAAGAGCACATGGTGGAACGAGCCCACGCCATCGGAGAGAAATTCACCCAGTTGACCGAGTCGCTGCACGACCACCCCTACGTGACGGGCATCGAAGTGCGCGGCGCCGATTTCAGCATCACCATCAAAGAAGACGTGGCGGGAAAGGTGACGGCCCGTCGCATCGGCGGACTGTGCTTGCACAAGGGCCTGCTGCTGTACCCGCTGGAAGGCCGGCTGAGGATGAGTGTGACGATGGTCATGACAGACGAGCAGCTGGAGCAGGGCGTCCGCATCATCAAGCAGGCCTTGGACGAAGTCACCAGCTACGACGAGATTCCTGGCGAGAAATGGCACCGATCGCACTAGAGGGAGCATTAGTAGCCCGCCAGATCTAGACCGTCTTGGAGGAGTTGAGTTGGATTTCGCTTGAGCCTTACACAGTCATAGCATCTAGATTACACCGTCATCGCATCTAGACAGGCGTCTGAGGCCATGGGTTGGGTTTTACTTGAGCCTTACACCGTCATCGCACATAGACAGGTGCCTGGAATTGGGTTGCACCCTGCATAGAGAAGAGACAACCAGGCCATGGAGTTGGATTGCACCTTGCACATTGCATAGAAAAGAGACCACTACAGGTATAGAGTACTCTATACCATTCCAGTCATGGGCAATGTACTCCGTAAAAGGACGGATATCCTATTGATCAGATTGTCAGACTTGGGCGCATTCCCAGCCTTGCCTTTCAACCAGAGAGGCTGGTTTAGACTTTGCCATATAGCATGCGATCCCCCTATGACCCGTTGATAGAGAAGAGGGAACATTTCAACCTTGATTTAATAGGTTGCACGTTGTATAGAGAAGATACAACCAGGCTATAGAGTTGGATTGCATCTTGCATAGAGAAGAGACCACCACAGGTATAGAGTAGTCTGTACCATTCCAGTCATGGGCATGGAGAAGAGACAACCACAGATATACAATAGTCTGTACCATTCCATTCATGGACAATGTACAAATCCGGATATCCTATTGATCAATCAGATGATTCTACTCTGTACCATTCCAGTCATGGCCAAAGAGAAGAGACAGCCACAGGTATAGAGTACTCCGTACCATTCTAGTCATGGCCAATGTACAAGGACGGATATCCTATCCTATCAATCAGATGATTTTACTCTCTACTCGGTACAGTGTCGATGACCCTTGCATCCCTTTAGGGATCCATGCTTCAGGACCGCAACTCTGACAGTCGCCACCGGCTACTACTTCTGGACGACAGTTCTCAGCTGGTCGTCACCGCTTGCTACTTCAGGACGAGATCTCAGTTGACCGATATGGAAGAATCAAGGGTCCCAATCCGTCAATATCCAATAAATTGCTTATCACGCACCCGCACAGACCACAGACCGCGCAAGGCCTGGGTCAGCCTCGCCACTCGACCAGCTCAGCTCGCCTCTGCCTGCTGGATCAGATCAGATTTCCGCTGTCCACCTCTTTTCTCTTTTCACTTTTCGGTTTGGGGTTTTCCTCAGCATGGCGGCTGTCCTGTCTCGCCTGAAACGGTCTGCCTACCAAAGAGGGCAACTATGTATGCTCCAGAGATTGTTATCTGTTGAGATATTTCATTTCGCGCTCTTATCTCATGACAAGACCCCTTTGGGATACTAGCTGCGACCAGGCTGACGGGACGAGCGAACACACGCACCGGTACCAGCGCCGGCGCCAGTACCAGCACCAGCACCAGCACCAGCACCAGCACGCGGTGGTATTGGCCGTGTTTAAAAGAGGCGCCATGTCCAGCTGTGTCTATTAATGAGCACCGGGCTACCCACGATCCCCATCAACAGCCACTGCAAAGACCAGAAACACATCACTTCGGGCTAGAACCACAGTACACGATGGACGCTGAGAAACAGCTCCCGGGACCTGGGCTCGCCGCGGCAGCCCCAGTGGACGACCACGACCACGACCACGACAAAGGCCTCGTCTCCAACCTGGCAGAGCAGAGCGCGATCCCCGAACAACCGTACGGCATCTGGAGTTTGCTCGCAATGGGCTATTCGGTCAGCAACACGGCCATGAGCCTGACGGCGTCTCTGATCACCGGCATTGGCAGCGGCGGGCCCGTGGTCTTCACCTGGGGCCAGATCATGATCTTCATCTTCTCCCTCTGCGTGGCCTGCTCGCTGGCCGAAATGGCCTCAGCCTTCCCCCATCCCGGCGGCCAGTACTACTGGGCATCGCGGCTGGCACCGCAATCCATCCGTCGCGGCGTGTCATATCTGGTCGGCCTCCTCAGCTGGGCGGGTGTGGTCTTGACCTGTGCCTCGGGCACGCTTGCCATCCCGTCCATGGTCATCGGCATGCTGATCCTACGCAACCCGGACTTCAGTTTCCACCCGTGGCAGCTGTTCGTGGGATACCAAATCACCAACATCTTCATCGCGTCGTTTAATTTTGTCGAGTTCCTCCTGCCCAAGGCCAGCCTGTTCAACATGTGGTGGTCGGTGACCAGCATCGTCATCATCTTCATCACGGTGCTGGCCGCCTCCCCGACCAAACAGTCGGGCTCGTTCGTCTTCACCGACTACATCAACGTGTCCGGCTGGAGCGACGGCATCGCCTTCCTCACCGGCATGCTGGGGGCTAACTGGGGGTTCACCAACCTGGACGCCGTAACGCACATGGCCGAAGAGATCCCCAATCCGCGGGTCAACATTCCGCGCGCTCTGATGGCCACCGTCATCACCGGCATCGGCGTGTCGTTCCCCTACGCCGTCGGCCTCATGTTCTCCATCCAATCCGTCGACGACATCCTCACCACCCCGACCGGCGTGCCCTCGCTCGCCCTCTTCCGCCAGGTGCTGGGTAACGACGCGGGCGCCATCGGCCTCCAGTGTCTGATCCTGATCGCCTTCGTCGGCGCCATTCAGGGCGTGCATACGTGGCAGGCCCGCGTGGCCTGGGCTTTCGCCCGCGACCACGGCTGGCCGTTCAGCAGCAAGCTGGCCGAGATCGCGCCGGCGCCGTTCCAGACTCCCATCTACGCGCATCTGTGGTCGTGCGGCGCCGTCGCCCTGCTGGGATGTCTGTATCTCGGCTCCACCGTCGCCTTCAACTCGTTCATCGGCGCCGGCATTCTGTTCCAGTATCTGTCGTACTCGGTCTGCATCATCTTGCTCCTCCTGCGCGGCCGGAGCAGCATACCGCATGGTCCGTTCTGGTATCCGCGCCTCGGCTACATCGCCAACCTGGTCACCCTGGCATGGACCACCGTCACCTTGATCTTCTATTGTTTTCCCACCGCCTATCCGACCACGGCGTCCACCATGAACTACGCCTCGTGTGTGGTGGCGTTTATCTTTCTGTATGCCGGCTTTTATTGGGCGTTGTGGGGACGCAAGACGTTTACTCTTCCGAGGGAGAAGTTGTGAGACGTTTGCTTCCCAGGGAGAGGTTGTAATAAGCGTTGACTCTTCCCAGAGAGAGGTTGTAGTAAACGTTTAGTCTTCCCAGGGAGAAGTGGTAGTAGACGTTTACTCTTCAGGGAGAAGCTGTAGTAGCTACATACCTACAAACTGTTTGGCATTCAGGCTTAGCCTGGGCACTTGCTCTTTCCTCAGCACTTTTAGACTTGGCACTTTCACACTGTATTCAAGTTGATCCAGTACAGGGTCGTAGCGTCAGGGCTGGCACTCTCACTTTCACACTGTATTGACCCAGTACAGGGCCGTAGCATCAGGCCGGCACTCTCAGTCCAGTACAATGGCCGTAGTCAGGTCAGGCACTCTCACTCACACTCTCAGTCGTTGTACTTGTACAGTAGATAGCATTGGATTTTAGCCATCACGCAACGAATACGGAGTACAGGACTGAATGAGAGCGAGAGCGAGGGCATTTGAGCCAGAGAATCCAGCATCATTCTGACCCTGATCTTGACCCTGAGTATGGCTATGGCTATGACTATGACCATGACCATGTTCCTGTGAAAGGTTGAAATGTTCCATGTTGGCCATCAAAGTGGTATGGGGTATAGGGGGAGCCTAAGGTCCAGACGATATAGTGTACAGGAGAGTATGCCTACCTAGATATGTATACCTGCCTTCTGGTTGAAGAATAAGACTGGATGCATAGGTTGGTGCCTAAGTTTGATAGAATATGGCTATGATTATGACCATGTTCCAAGACATGTTCCAAGTACGAGAGGCCATCACTGCGATCATGATCATGGCTGTGGCTGTGTGTGATTGTAGATATGACCATGATCATGACTGTGACTGTGGCTGTGATTATGGCTATGACATGACCATGTTCCTGAGTACGAAAGGCTATGATCATGATCATGACTATGATTGTGAGTACGAAGGGCTACGACCATGACCATGTTTGTGACTGTGGCTGCGATTGTGATCATGGCGATGGCCATCACGATGACTATCCGAACTACGGATTGAATTGATAGTGAGCATCAGAGGTACGAACCCAAAGATATATACATACATGAGACAGACAGACATACAGACAGACATACAGACAGACATGCATACATGAGATACTGTACCTAACTATGATATGACCATGCCCACAAACTCCAAGCAGGTACCTAGAGAAGGCAGACAGGTAGGTAGGCAGGGAGGCAGGTAGGTAACCAGCTAACCAAGGTACCTGTGACCGTGACCATGACCATGATCATGACAGCAATGTCCATGACAGCAATGACCATGACCATAACAGCAATAACCATGACCATGACCATGGCTGACCATTACCATGACAGCAATGACCATGATAGCAGTGGCCATGACCGACCATGACTATGTCAAAGGTTGAAATGTTCCATGTTCTCTATCAAAGGGTCGCAGGGGGAGCGCATGCCTAAACCAGCCTTCTGGAAAGCGCAAGGCTGGGAATGCCCAAGTCAGTGCCCAAGTTTGACAGACTATCTATACAATGACGACGCCTTCTCATTCTTAGTATAGCCAATAGACGAAGTAAACTTCTTCCCCTCAAAGGTATACTTGTAAAAGTGGTGGGAGAGCACGCGCTCGCCCTTCTTCAGCGGCACAAAGGCCTCGGGGAAGCCGGCGTCGGCAAAGGGCTTGCGATCGACATCGACCAGGGCAACCAGCTCGACGTCGACCTCGGCCGCCAGCGCATTGCCCTCGGTCTTGGAGTAGTAGCCGACCAGGTGGTAGGTCAGCTTCATCTGCGACTGGATCAGCGGGATCAGCTGCAGAATCCGTGCGTGGTCGTAGTGGTGGCCGTCGTCCAGCAGGTAGATTTCCGGCTTGTAGTATTTCTCGGCCGCGGCGACGATGTTGCCGGAGTTGACGAGGTTGAAGTATGCCTGGAAGGTTTGCTCGTCCATTTTGAGTTGGAGTGAGATTTGTTCTTTCTATGGGTGCTGGATGGTTGATGGTTGATTGTCAACTGTCAATTGTTGGTTGATGGTGGCGTTGATGGTTGGTTTGGTGTTGGGTTGATGCAGATGACTTGTCAGGACAGTGTTGGTCGTTGGAGTGGGAATTGGAATTGATATGGCGTAAACCTGATCGTGAATACAACACTACCAATTCTCCGACCGCCGGCAAACAGGAGATCTTGATCTTATTAATGTAGATGTAGTGTGATAACAGTAGTGGAAACACAGCGAAGTGGTCAGTCCGTCCGACTTCGACTTGGAGCGCAGCGCAGTGCAGTGCACCGCAGCGCAGCGTAACGTGCTTGGGGCCACCGAGCGTCGGGCGATTAACTGAACACAGCGTGTTCGGTTCGGGACACCGATGTGAGCTCAGATCTCTGCTCTCTGTCGATTCCCCCTTCTGGCTGGTGGCCTCAAGTGATCAGGATAGGATGGGATGGAATGGGATAGCTGCAAGGTACCGAAGGGTGTCAATGGGTGGCGTTGTGTGCTCGCTACCGCCTACTGACTTCATCTCATTATGCATCCAGCATTAGGTAATTAAGGTCACAGGTAGATAATCGCGTGGTAGGACTGATCGAGACGGTCTAGATCTGGCGGGCTGCTATTCCAGAATAATCACAGACTTATCACTGCCGATAACTAATTGCTGTGTGTACAGCGGCCGCCGGGTAGATAACAGACCGGCAGACAGCAGACCACTTTGGGCAGCCATCAGCGAGCTCGCCCATTGCAGCTCATACTGTAACCACTCCAACTGCACGGGCCCACCAGCAACTCCAGCTCGGCTTCAATGAAGTGGCAGCGCCCAAGGTCGGAGAACCCTCAACATCCTGGATCCTGCATCGCCAGATAAATATGACCACGGTCAAATACCAACAATAATAAGCCGACACGGGCCGAATTAGCAAACAACATCTGACATTTGAGGTCAAACATCTGATCCCAGGACCGCCTCGCCCCTTCAATCGTTCGCTCTCTGGCTCTTCACTTCCACTCTTCACTTGTCAACTTCCATCCTTTCACCGTTCCCTTCATACATCCCCATCACCTCCTCACACCATGGCCAACACCCTCCAGGACCGTGTGGCCATCGTCACCGGTGGCTCTCGAGGCATCGGAGCCGGCATCGCCTATGAGCTGGCTGTCCGAGGAGCCAACATTCTCATCACATACAACAACGCCAGCACCCAGGCCGACGAGGTGCTTGCCAAAGTCAAGGCTTTGGGAAGAGAGGCCATTGGTGTCCAGGCCGGCGGAAGTGACCGCACCGCCCCCAAGCGCATCGTCGACGCCGCCGTGGCCAAATGGGGCCACATCGACATCATCATCAACAACGCCGGCGCCGGCGATGACATCCTCCTCAAGGACCTCACGCACGAGTCCTGGGACAAGGTGTTCGACTGCAACCTTCGCTTCCCCACATTCTTGGTCAAAGAAGCCATCCCCTACTTCGGCACCGCCCCGCGCATCGTCAACATCTCCAGTGTCATTGCCCGCATGGGCGGTGCGTATGCCACCCCCTATTGTGCCACCAAGGCCGCCTTGGAGGGCGTGACCAAGGTCTGGGCCCAGGAACTCGGCCAGCAATACGGCGCCACCGTCAACTGTGTCAACCCGGGTCCCGTCGCCACCGACATGTGGTTGCGGGATACCGACCCGGACGTGTTGAAGGAATGGGAACCCAAGATGAAGGAAACGCCCGCCGCTCCTCGTATCGCCACCCCGGACGATATTGCGCAGATTGTGGCCTTTTTGGCCGAGGAGAGGAGTCGCTGGTCAACGGGGAGCACGGTGAATGCGAATGGTGGTCTTTGCTTTGTGTAGATGCGATAGATTGCATTTGGGGTCATGGGAATCTGTTCAAGTTGGTCATCCTTCACTATAATACCGAGTCGAGTTGTCGGTCGTACAGTACGGAGTAGACACTTGCATCGGAGTACCTAGACACTTGGTACTCCGAGTGATGCCATCCTGGGTGGACGCAGACGCACCACCCTTGAGCGGTGATCAATCCCAATGTGATTCTGATCTCGTCGAAACGGTTGAGAACAAAAACAATTCCCTAACCAGCCCCGAAGAACTGATTAGAGAAGTGAAAACGAGACTGTGTAGTCACCAAGGGATGTGGTGGTGAAGTTGATGTTGGTGAACTTGGAGTTGTGATGCAGTGTTCTGGCTGCGATGCTACTACCGGATGCTTAGTGCCACTAATCACGCTGGCATGCAGCTAAAGAGCCTTAGGCTCCTTAGGCTTTGCCTAGCAGCCAGCAGCCGAGGTACTGAGATAAAGCGGCGTTACCCTGTCCCCGAAGGAGCTTCACCTGCGCTCGCCGCGAAATTTCTTCCTCATGCCTCCCAAATTAAAAGCCAGAGTGAATCCTGCGAAACTTGTGATTCTAGCAAGATCAATTCATCTGTCCCTTCTCCCTGGACAGCTCCTCGCTCCTCACTCCTCACTCCTCACCACTCACTTCTCACCATCACGGTACGGTATAGTACGCAATCCCAACTTCCCCCTCCATCTGTGCACCCTGCATTTGACCAACACCCTCTGGCGACCCTCCTCGACACCAGCTGCCCTCGCAACCTTTTCTCAGTACGTACACATAGCGGGAGATGAGCCCTTCCAGGGGCTGGGATCAGAACCACGAGCCACGAGCCTGGAGCTGGACCAGAGACCCGGAAGTTAGGAGCCAAGAGCACCAGGAAAGAAAACTTCCTCAAAACACAATGCAAGTCAGGAGAGATGTTGTTGTTGTGCATGTACAGAGCTAGCCCAGCCTGACGCGTTTGTTGTCTCCGACGCGAAGAATGCCGAGAAAATGATGACAACGCTTCTACCATTGACCGAACGCAGAAATTGCACATACCCTCTCCACAAACACCACATGGTTTCTCTTTCTGAGATCGTGTTTCCATCTGAGGCTGACATGACATCCGTTACAATCATAACTGCGTCGTTGGTGTGAACTCCGCACTGAACCCGGTGTCATGTCAAAGTTGCTCTCCGTTATGATGCTCAAGACTGCAGCAAAGAGGACATCATCCTTGATGGTGAACTTCGGGACCAGTCTGATCAGTTCAGTTCCTTGAGCGTGAGAAACTCGTTCACGGCTTCTTGCCTCCAAGCAACATCGTGCTCGAATGCCTATGCCTCGATGCCTCGGAAATCGGCCTGCAATTCCCTTTCCGTCCATATCGCGACCTTGGAAGCTTTCTGCATCACAACAACGCGGATCTCACCCGTGAGAAGAGAAGGAGCTGGGATAAACACAGCAACGTGAGTCTCACCCGTGAGAAGAGGAGGAGATGGGACAAACGCTGTCGAATCTAGAGGCTACGTTCATGCACACAAGTCCTCCCCTGTGCCATCAGCGCTCGCAATTTGTTCGTTGCAGACCATCTGCCACTCAAGCTGTGTGGTTTTGCCGCATCAGTTGTTGGTGACGAGGAGACTTGTTTCGAAGAGACTCTTGTTTCGAAAAAACATGATATGGCATCGCCGATGATCTGGTGCTGGTAACGGTTTCGGTCTCGGTAGCACTGCTGGTGACCGTCTTGGTGCTGTCGTCGGTGACCGTGATATCACCACACATACGATGCAGACGGAACTATCTGCAACTGGATGCCTCATTTTCGAGATCATGACTGGGAAAAGGCCGAACGACAGGATGACACATGACGGGTGATGCCTCATTTCGAGAGCACGACTGGGAACAGGCCAGGCCGTACGACAAGATGACAGATGACGAATGGTGGAGGAACTGTACGCCTAGGAGCAATATCCATAGTTGGAGAGCGTGCAAAAAGGCAACCATTGACCGTTGCCCGCGGGGCCAGTATACCATAGCGCAGAGCAGGTGAAAAATCATCTCACGAGCGAGGATGCCAATCCCACCACTGGATTGACACGAGGCGACTAGTCGGGATTTCAGGCAACATCTCAAGGATCAGACGAGTCACGCTGTGCCAACGCTTCCGCCTCATTCAGGCACCAAAAGATTGGATGGTCAAGGCTATCAACTTTACCCAGCCCACTAACTAACTGCAGGCCCGATCTCAAAGCTGATCAAGGCAACAACCCCCAAAAATTAAGATCAGACAAGTCACAGTGCCAACGCTGCCGCCTCAGCTTCATTTTCGGATAAGAGATTGGACGGTCAAGGCTATCAGTTTACCCAGTCCCATGTTGATCGACCCGGATTCTAGGCCACCCGGAAACCACTTGTTGCCACCTTGGCTCGCCGGCCGAAAGGAATGTCACCACTGCCCTGTCCCTGCTCGCAGTGTCAGTGGTTTTTGATTATCCAGCCCTGTCCCCCTTTTTGGGCACCCGTTCAAGGAATTCAATCAGCCAGGCGAGATTGGGTGTTGATGCCGTCGCACAGTATCGATAATTGGTGGCACCCGACCGAGCCACTCACTCGTTGGCCCGATGCCTGATTGTGTCGCCCGACAGCATGTGAATCCCCCGTCCGTGGGCCGCCCTCTTAATCGCAGCTCTCGTAGAGATGCTCGAGGGTCTGCTTGAGATCTTGCAAGCCATCTTTCTCGGCAAGAGAGATGAGCTTTTCGTACACCTTGTTCTCGTCCTCTTCGGTCAGGTTGAGCCCATTGTCATAGAGGTTGTGCAGCATGCGGCGACCAGCGTCCAGTGGTTTGCGATGGGGTGCCTAATCGAACCCCAACGGATCCAAGTCACCAGTCAGTCACAGTCAGATTCAGATTTCAGGTGGCCGTGGCCACCATTGGGACACGTATTGATCTTGTTTTGGGGCTGGGGGCGTTTGCCTTTTGCATGTTCCCCTTTTTCTGCTTTCTTTGGGGCTTTGATTCGTTCACCCGAACCGGGAACCTACCGTGGAAAGGTCGTCGCTCGTGTTACTAAACACTTCGCAGATCGAACAGCCACACGATGCCACTGTCGCGGTGGTTGCCTCCATGATTTGGTCTTGGACTTGGGCTGGAACGGGAACGGAGGGGCGGGTGCAGGTACAGCCGTGTAACTAACTGCGTCAACTGTGGATGAACGGGGAATAAACCACTCCAAATGGTTTCAATTGATTTGATTGATTTCTTCTTCAGGCTCTTGCAAAACTAAATGGCCGATCGATAGCGGTTGGCCTTAGGCTTACGCTTGATTTGTGTTTAGCGGTCTCCGTGGTGATCGAGAGATGAGAATTGCGTCTTTAGAGCTGGTGGGTAGAGGAGGGGAAAGGGGGGACGCAAGGAGCGCAGGCGGATTCCGCTACACCACATCGGGCGAAGTCTGACCTCACTACCTCTGGCCGGCCCCCCTTAATCGTCGGACCGCCCCGTGACCTTGGGGCCGTGACTTTGACGGTGCCGTAGTTCCTACGGTGGATCTCAACCCGCAAAGTCTGAATTATCAGGTGAATCAATCAGTCAGGCTTAGGCTTGGCGGTTAGGTGAAATCTTTCACCAGCCTTCAAGTTTGGCGAGCGTTCCGACCTCGCCGCGCACAAGGAATCAAGTTTATTGTGCAACAGCCCATGGTGAAGCTGTCCGCGCTGCACTGTCAGACGACATTAACTCCATGGAAGCCGCTCGTGTCGTGGATGCGAGATCACCAATATCAGACTATTTCTCTGAGCATATCCTATCTTATATCACCAACTGTCCGATCACGTACGGCATTGAGCACCTGGTAGGCAGGATCTTTGATCGATCTAGCACATCTTCCATCTGGTGGCAACCGCCCTGTCCGTCCCAAGCTGACCGTAGGTCAATTCGACAGCGAGGCAAGAATACCATCAGCGGAGGGAGTCATGTCGAAGCCGTCGGCCACCAAAGGGTCAGGACTGACATCAGTGTTCAAAGTGCCTCGTCATGAACGTCAAGCCGTCAGCATCCGTGCTCCAGACGGCACGCCGGTCACGTTTGCTCGTCCAACTGAGGCTGGCAATGCTGGTGAGCGCGACCTGAACACTCCACATTTCTTAGCCTCGACGACTCCAGCAACGGCAGCCCTCCGACCAGCACCCCCGCCATTCGTCATGGACCGGGCTTTGGTAACGTCAATTTCAGCCATACCAACTTGAACCCCGGTGTCGTTGCTGCCCCATCGGGTCTTTTGTCAAACGTGAATACTGAAACAACATCGGACATAGTGTCAAGTGGGACTATCAAAGTTTTGTGTGAAGGGTTCTTTGTCGTTTATCAAAGGGCCTAAGCAGAGAGCTGAAGACATCCTCATCGGTTGCCAATACAGTGAAAGAGTAAAGCCGGCAATGTCTGGATTGACAGGATGCAGCTCCAGAACTTTATCCCTGTGCCAGCGTCACAGGTGAGCCGAGCCATTTATCTCGTGTCCTCCAGGTTGATCTCATCGGACTTTTGCATCTACACACAATTTTGTCCGTCAACGATGGTGTGTCAAGCGAGCAAGGTGCTCATGATGCTGCGGGGATTTGGCCCACATAGGCATATGGATGTGGGAACCCCTCCCTCTATGCCTCTTCAACCGCAGCAACACATGGCCCGGGAGGCACTCGAAGTACAGTCCTCTCTCAGACAGTCCAAGAGACAAGGCTGGTATAACGGACCATTCCCCCCTGCTCGGACGTCACCCGAAGATTCAAGCAGCAGTGATGGTGTGCCTACCCCAGGGATGACTACGGTTAAGGTGCATCCTATGATCATGCATAGCAACGGCTATATGGAACCACACCATGCAACACTACCATCTGACGGACATCAAAACGTGAGTTACAGTCTGACTGGAAATCCCTGGCTATAGACTGCGACCAATCACTCCCTCGCAACCCTCGGTCTTCTCCACGCATATGACGCTTTTACTCTTATCCAGCATCAACAGGAATGGTACAGATTCCGGCTTGAATGTGGTCGATCCGAGTTCTAATCATCCGCATGGTCGACACCAGTTGTGGCTGAGCACGAGCATCAGTCTTGCCATACTCTTCAGAACCTCGGTGACAGGGACATGCATAGCATGTTGTATCTGATCAGCATCCTCGCTCATCTTTCTTGCTACCTCCTCATTTGACGTCCTCCCTCCAGACTGACTGTCCGACTTCGTCTTCCGGGCTCCTTCGGGCGCTGGACGTGGCCATGACCCTATGCAAATATCTTCAACGCAGCGGACGCCACTGCAGGCGCCACCGGGGGCCTCTGGTAGCGAATCATTCCACGGCAATGGAATTCCCATCCCATCCCGGCCCAAATTGAATGAATTGAGCCCTCCCAAATCCTCGGCCAGCCCTCCTGCGCTCAAAGCCAAGGACGCCTATGATCGAGCCATGACCCTGTCTAGCAAACTGTCTTCCTCCAACATTCGGCGCATCATGAACTGGTTCCATACTCCTGCATGCCCCAACGATACGGACGGCGAATCTGAAGATCGAGACGCTCTTCGTAACCTACAGGAACAGCTTGGCGGGAACGTGCCGCCCGAAATGATCGAGTAACTCCTCAAATCTGCATGATGGTACAGATATCCGCTGTTCGGCTCGCTTGGCGACAAGGGACATGCATAGCATATTGTATTTGATCAGCATCTTCGCTCATCTTTCTTTTAACCTCCTCAAATCTGAACGATGGCACAAATATCCGCTCTTCGCCACGCTCCTTTTGTCTCCCGTCTTGCGATTCGCCGTCGTGGGTTCCTCCCGATTGAGAGATGATGCCGCTGGTGTGAAGTCCATCCTCGAGAGCTACTTCTCTGGTCGTCACGACTACAGGCCTCAGGTGTCTAATCTGTTTCCACTGTTGCTGCGTGCCGTTATCCGTCAAGACACACCTCCTGGACAAGCATCCGGAGCTGGGGCTCACTAAGAAGAGCCTGGAGGAGGACCCGCAGTTTGCGGAGGTGTCGTCAGGGTTGATGCCGATGCCGATGCCGATGCCACGACGCGAACACGGGCTGGACAGACCGCCGCCATCAGCCTGGTCGCCTGCTGAGGCCGTACGTTCGAACCTGCCGAACAAGAAATCTTTTCATCTCCATGCCCATGCCCATCACCATCACAACAAGACCAACGAGCGAGCCTGCATTGGCAGGCCTGGCTTATCCGTTATGGACTACTACTGGTATCAACACACCATGGCGGATCACGATGGCGTCCCTAACCCTGACCCTAACGTTCACGAATGTCCGCATCGCCGGTTCTAGACTCCCATTCACCTTGGGGATTCCACGGATCCGGGGGACGAACGGAACACCATGGCGGATCACGATGGCGTTTGTCCCACTCCACCTGCCCTCAAGCTAGATCACGCATTCCGACATGGTCTACGGGCTTCATGACAAAGCACGGGATGGCAAATTCGGAAAGATAGGAAGGTGCGCGAGAGTTGGATGGATGCATTGTCATCATCAGGGATTGGAATCCCGCCCAGCCAATCCGAGAACCGGAGCACTCCTAGTACTGGTAGGTTGGCGGGCAAAGGCGATCACGACCACCATGCGACGTCGAACCTTGTGATCTCTTCTTCTTCGAGAGATCAAGGTCACGACGACAACGTTGTCATGTCAAATCGTGCAGCACGAGCTACGAGTGGCGACAGGGTTGAGAAGGTATGTGCCGTTGCTCTTAGGAGATATCTTAACACACACCTACACTACTTTAATCCTCGATTCTTGTGTGTCAGTGTCGTGCGGGGGATTTGATACCCCTACGAAACCACCAACGCTCATGGCTTGATGAGGCCGGGAAGACTTCGGCTGGATCGGACCGTAACGTCAAATCCTGTTCCGAGGTCCGATTCTAAGGCTGAGCGGGAGAGCAAAAGCATGCGTGTTTCGCGATAACAGCGTCAGCTTACATTGTGACCCCAGGGTTGCCCTGGAGGATGTGACCAGAACTGGTCCACTCGCGAATCTATCTCCGGAACGTCACTCCCACGAGGGCACTGGATGGAATGACTCCCTACGATGCCTGGTACGGACGAAAACCTGACCCTTCCCATATCAGGGTTATAGGGAGCAGTGGCCACTATGTGCTGCCAAAGCAAGGACAGAAAAAGACTGACGATAGGGCTGCTGATTGTATCCTCCTCGGCTTTGAAGGGCACAACCTATACCGAGTATGGGACACAAATAGGCAGAAACTTGTTCGAACTGCTGAAGTTCTGTTTGACGAGACGGACTTCACGGGGATTGAAGCTATGCCAGAAGACGTCGTTCCGGGTATGGACTCTAACGATAGAGAAGCCTTCACACCCCCGACAACCACTGAGTACGCCTGGAACAAGCAGGCCGACCAATCAGGCCGGTCAGGCGTCATCGTCCTCTACAGGCAAACAGAGAGACGAATCATCATCAGCAACGGTCAGTACGGAGCCCACACCCGAGCAAATTTAGGGCCAACGTCGTGCCCGCAGGAACTCGGAAGCTCCTGAATCTTCTTCCCACACTGCTGAACTGCGTCGCGCCCAAGTTCAAACAGCGCAGACACTCTCAGGCATCAGTGATCTCTTGCAGCGACACCTGCCAAACTCCTCCCAATCCATCCCCCTGTCTCTGCCTCAGCCCCCGCAGACTCCACGATGACCTCGAAACGCGACGGCAACCTTTCGAAGCTCACAGCAAGCAAGCTGGTGTCCCTGAAATGGTCTGACGGGAAGCTAGTTAGGAAGGTATTCCATTCATGGTCCTGGGTGTCGACCCCACGGTCGCCCTGCTTTGGCGGACCTCGGCCAATCCAAGTCATACACGCCAGTTCTTCAACCCCCTCTTCAGGTCCAGGCTCGATTCAAGTTGCTGATTGTCGAGGTGTTCGTCGACGCGGGGAGACGGTAGACCATGTCAAAACCACGGTGACGAATATCGAGACGGGTAAATCGACCGTCTACGTGTCCGACTATATGGTTGGCTGCGATGGAGCCTCGAGCAGGGTGCAAAAATCTCTCGGATTTTCGTTAGATAGGGGACCAGTGTAAGTCAAGATAGTTATCTCCCCAAGCCTTTAGCCTTTGGAAGAGCTCGCTTCAGCCATTATTGTTGGATGGTGCAGACTAATGGTGATAGTGATATCAAGGGTTGATGCAGAGGAAGGGATGCTTGCTGCCTGCTATCCCTATCCCCGTCCATCATGATCGTGTTTTGTATTCTCATCCACTTCGGCCTCTCGGGAGGGCTTCGGTGAACATGTCGGCAGTGTTGTGCTCTGTTGGCACCTGTACAACGTCCACTATCCCACTATCCCCACAGGTCAAGATATGCCTGCCGCATGCAAATCCGATCGAGCATGGATTCGTACAGCAGGCCGTACCGTATCCCATCCCCACTCTGAATGCGGCGTTGCAGAGATCCCTCTCGTCAAGGCCGCACCTCAGGCGAGCGGCCCCTGCAGGATTCGACTCTTCGTCCTTCTAGCCCTTTGAAAGACCTGCTAGCAGGTCCTCAATAACTCGTTCCATGTCGAAGGGAAAACTGAGAGCGTTTTCCCGCTCTGATTCCTGGAATTGCAGCTCTCGAGTCCACTCCATGATCAAGTAATGCGAGGCTAGACACACAAGGCACTCCAACTCCATGATCAAGCAATACGAGGCTAGACACACAAGACACTCGATGATCAAGTA
>NW_006912908.1:242615-250612 GCF_000585565.1 Capronia epimyces CBS 606.96
ACACACAAGGCACTCCAACTCCATGATCAAGCAATACGAGGCTAGACACACAAGACACTCGATGATCAAGTAATGCGAGGCTAGACACACAAGGCTCTCCATGATCAAGCAATACGAGGCTAGGCACACAAGGCACTCCATGATCAAGCAATACGGACTAGACACACAAGGGGGTCTGACCGCCTGCCCCAGACTTGGACAGTCTGATCCCGACACTGGCCATTCAGAGACTCTGCTTGTCCAGCCGCGGAGGTCGGTAAATTAGCAGATATGATGGGATCTAATAAAGCCTGCGGAACATTGAATGCTATTTTCACTGTGGCCCTCATCCTATCATTTTTTTACCCTATTCGAACAGTCCTACTATTTTATAAACGCGCCCACCTCTAAACGAAATCGACTTGTTGTATTGAACGTCAAATTCTGTGCCGAGCTCCGATTCAAAGGCTGAGCGCGAGAGCCAAAGCATACGTGTTTCGCGATAATAGCGTTAGCTTATATCGTTACTCTACGGGAAGCTGGTTGGGAAGCTGTTAGGAAGGCAGGTTGAGGAGGCAGGTTGAGAAGACAGGCTGAGGAGACAAGTCAAGACGTGCCCGGTAGCATGCAAATCCGGTCTATGTTCATTGTGGCTACGGTCCTATGATTTTATATTTGTTCGACCAGTCCTACTATTTTGCAAACTCGGCCTCATCTGAACGAAATCAACTTTTCGTGTTGATGGAGGCAGGCGCAGGCATCAGATCTTCAAAAGGTGAGCCTAGCCTAGGTCATCCTCAGTCGCTGCCGCTGCCGCTGCCGCTGCTTCTATCACTGCCCCAGAGGGCCAAAGACCTGGATATGAACCTTTCCGTCAGGGTCCGCGATCCAAGCCAGCAGCGAAGGGCAATCCAAACCAGCAGCGAAGGGCGATCCAAACCAGCAGCGAAGGGTAATCCAAACCAGCAGCGAAGTGAGATGAGATGAGACAAATACATCGAGGTATGTGACAAGTCAAATAGCACTAGAAGCACAACTCACAAATGGAGGTGGCTTCGCAACTCACAAATGGAGGTGGCTTCACAACTCACAAATGGAGGTGGCTTCACAACTCACAAATGGAGGTGGCTCACTTACACCTCCGGCCTGGCCACCCCGTTACTCCGCCGAAACTTCTTGATGGACCAGAAGGCGGAATCATACTTTCTCTCCTCGAAGACCTTGATGTCGTCCTCGGCGTACACCCGACCTTCCTTCTTGGCGGCTTTCCGGAGCCTTGCGACGCGCAACACGTCGGCCTCGACGTTTCGGGTCAGCCACCAAGTCCACTGGGCGAAGAAGAAGGCAGTGATCAAAAACGAAGTGGCAATGGCAAAGCTGTTCTTGTAGCGGTTGTACGCCCACTTCTGGACGAAGTACTGAGGGGCCACGACGCCGCCGACCTGGCCGACGCAGTTCTGGAAGCCGAGCACAAAGGCGGTGCCGGTGGAGCCTTTGAGGGTGGAAGAGCGCCAGGCCCAGAAGTTGATGAAGAAGGCCTGGCCGAACATGGTGCCCAGGATGCAGGCGATGTAGATGCCGACGTGGTTGCTGATGGTGAAGAAGAGGATGAAGCAGACCACCTCGCAGAGCATGAGGATCGAGATCCACAGCGGCCGAGAAATGTACGCGCCGCGGATGAACCAGTATGAGCCCACCACGCCCAGAGACGCCGACACCGCCGGCGGAATATTGAGCAGCTGGTTCTTGGGCAGTTTGGCGAAACCCAGACTGGTGGTGATGGTGGGTAGGTACCAGGTGAGTCCGTAGTTGGCCAGGTTGACAAACATCTGCATGCCCATGAACGACCAGAGATTCGGGTTCTTGAGCGACGCCCAGATCTCTTTGGAGCTGAACGCTGGGTCACTGGTCAACGGGGCGTTCTCGCTCAGCCGCGTCTCGATAAACTCTTGCTCGCGTTTCGTGAGCCACCGGTCGCTGCGCGGGGACTTGGGGTAGTCGGGGAGAAGGAAATAGATCGACACGGAGAAGAGGATGGTGGCAAGCCCTTCCAAAAGGTAGACCCTGCACTGGCGGTCAGTCGTCCGGCATGTATTCATTCATCCAATCATTCGTTCAAGTTCACGTTCGAGGGAGGTATCGGGGACCACGTTCACGTTGAGGTATGCATCGGAGAAGATACCATTCCCCCAAGAGAACCGTGAGCTGTATCGGGGAAGATACCTTCCCCCAAGAGGATCGCGAGTACGGTCTTCCGGTGGTCCGGCGAAGGACGGGCTCGCCGGAGCGACAAGAGTTTGTTCAACAAAGGGTTGGGAGGTCGGGCGTGGATGACCCTAACTCCAAGCTGGAGTCGGTGCACTCACCATCTCCAGGCACTCAGGCCACGAATGCCGTCCATATAACTGATCCCATAACAGAGCAGAGACCCAACCACCCCGGCCGCCTGGGAGATGGCAAATAGCCACATGACCGGCTTCCCGTACTCCTCGGTGCGGTACCAAAAAGCCATTTGGCACATGACGCCGGGGAAGAAGCCGGCCTCCATCATGCCCAGGATGAAGCGCACGGCGTAGTAGCCTTGGCGGTTCTGAATGGCGGCGTGGCAAGCCAACACGATGCCCCAGGTGAAGAAGATCCGCGACTGCCAGACATGCGGGCTCATACGCTTGAGGATCAGGTTGCTGGGGGTTTCGAAGATGATATAACTGATCTAGAGGACAGAAGACATCGAGTCAGTGTGCTGGGGCAGAATACGTCGAATCAGTGTGCTGGGGCCGAGGAGACGTGACCGCCTAGGGTTTCCGGGGGCGCACGCAGCACTCACGTAGTAGATGGATTGAACCCAGTTATACTGGTCGGGAGTCATATGCAGCTCCTTGAGGATGTTGCTCGGCTGGCCGACCTGGAGCACCTTGACGCTGGCGGCGTTGGTGACGTCGATCTGTTTGACCATGTACATGAGGCCGATCAGAAGCAGAAAGCGCCGGTCGACCTTGCGCATGATCCTTTTCTCATCGGCCGCGGAAAACGAGGCCAAGAAGGCCGCCCTGGCCTCGGGATCATCACGCAGCACCGCCTCACCGGATCGTGCCACGGCGGCTGCCTCAGCTCTGGCCTTCGTCTCGGCGGCATGCTCGTGATTGACCGCCACCACGACGGTGTCTTTGGGGTCTGGGGAAAGGGGGGCCAAAGCCATGACTGCGCCGTAACAGCAACGGGATGCGGGGGAGGAGGCTGTGCCTGTGACTGCACAGGGGACGCGGGGGGAGGAAGATGGGGGTTCGGGGTTGCGAACGGGTGGACGGATGAGAGAGAGGGCGATTCGACTTTGCAGGTGGTGCCAGGGTGGTGCAAGATCTGGAAATTGGCTGCAGCGACCAGATCAATCAACGAACGGTACCGGCACTGGCACTGGCACTGTACCTTTGTCTTTATACATGCTGTCAGTTCCAAGAGGCTAGAAGGAAATTTCTTGCAAGGACGGAGAGCAGAGCGAGCTTGAGCCTGGGGTTCATGCGTGTGTGTGCGTGTGTGGAAGAATGATGGTGTGCCCGGCATCGGAATGACACCATGCGGCTACGGCACGAGGCGAGACGAGAAGAAGGAAAGTGTGCAACGGCATTGATCAATCACCATTGAGAACGGACGCTCTTGGCGATATAGGCCGCGAATAGTATGCTGAGAGGCTGCGTATAGCCAGCATTGAAGGCACTGAGCAGTCGATCATCATTCCAGTCTTGCCTGTCGTGATTGACTTCCCCGCGGTCGGGCTCCCCAATGCGGGCTAGCGTGGATGTTATCATAGACGCTGTGATGGTGTGTTTGCTTACAGTTGAAGCAGTCAGTGAAGTGCGAGCTTGCTTCCAGTCTAGGCCCTGAGATTCGCCATTGATGATGGAGATCATGTCATGGCACTTTCATTGCTCGGCGTATGGTGGATGGTGGATGGCGGATGGTGCAGTGGTGGACTCTCGACCCCACGAGCCACTCAAGATAAGGAACCTTGAAGGATTTTCAAGGGATTCCCCAGTGCTGGATACCCCGTACACCTTTGGCCGATAGATAACTGTCGCCAAGTCAGCCTGTGGTCGTCATGTACCCGATTAAGCAGCTCTTGTATAGCCCGGTCGCATACCTCATGGCTTATGGTAGGTATACCGGGCGGAGCCAGACCCGGCGCCGCGTGCAAGTTCACTTCCGCAGCGCAACTTTCCACCGACGCCACCCACCCACAATATAACGGCGCGGCATGTAGATCAGATAGTTATCCAGGCGTCAGTGACCTCTACGATAACCAGTGACGCAGCGTCTCGCCTGAACGTCCAAATCCCTTGGGGAGCAATTTTGTTGCTTTGCCCAAACCACGCTAAACCGTTTTCGGAAAACATCCTTCCTAATCGGGAAGTCGCAACTTTTGATGCACCGACAACGCAACTTGAGCCCTCGAAACGAGGGCTTCTTCTCCCCAACCTCAGCGGGACGCGGTGCCACCCCCTGCGTGGGGGCCGCGACGGTGCATGAGATCGTCGCCGCTACCATCACTAAGCTCCGGAGATGCCGGCGCCGGAGATGTCGGCTTGGATGATCGAGATGCCGGACATCGTCTCCGACACCCGGCATCTCCGGTCGGGTTTGTTTTCCGACAAGATCTATCCGGCATCTCCGTTTAGGAAAGGGGAGGGGAGCAAGTCAGTCTACAGGACGCCAGAGCGCGATTCCAGACCTCTAGGTCGTCTGTCGCAGAGGTCCCTGAGCCTGGGGGGCTGTTGGGGCTGTCTGGATCCCGCTGTGGTGGGAGCAACGGTCGTGAAAGCTCTAGGGCTTTCAGGGGCATGTCTGCACCACACCAGCTTGACCGGGTGCGACGAACGAAGTCGTCGGGGAGTCTGTTTCGCCATAGGCAACTCAGATACCATGATTGATATCGCTGGTTGTCCGACAAAAGGTCCTGGAGACAGCTAGACGGTATCTTCCTCTACCTCGAGTGAACGGGCTATTTGGGCACATCCATCACTTCTCAACTAGCTGAATATGGTGTCCAAGTCGAACTAGACACGAGTCCAGACATAGGCAGACTATCTGACACGAGGAGAGCGCAAATCCAAGTCCAAAGTGGATTCGGAGGTGCTGACTTGACTCTACAACATACTGCCAAGACTTTATAACATACTCCCAATTCCCTACATTCCATTCGCCTGGCATGCGGACTTGATCCAGTCTTCTGTGATGGGAGAACTCTGGCTTTCGTAGACCTGATGTCTAATGTTGAAGACTGCAAACGTGAGTTGCTTACGCACATCTCCGCTCTAGAGGACGTGTTGTTCGTGCTTGGCTAATCATGCATGTGTCCGTGAGAGCCGAGCCGACTGATGGTGCAATCCGACCATGATTAGGGCGTCATGACCACTTACCAGACCGATGGTTCATTCAGCCAGAGCTCTACCTGAGACCTGAGGCCGAGACATGAGACATGAGACCTGAGACCCTCAGTGAGACATGGGGGCATTTAAGAAACTCACAAGCAGAGGAGTAGAGAAAAGTGGTGGTGATAGCGTCAGTTCAGGCTGGGAGAAGAACCAAAGGGCAAGCAAGATACAATACACAAAGAATCGATTGAGATGTACTAGCTCTAGCTCGCAGTCGCCGGTTCCATACAACTATGCAATCTCCCTGGTAGATTTGGGAAGGATTGAAGGATTCCAGATCTCCGAAATAGCTTCATTCCACGTCCAGCATCCACTGCCAACCCATATGTGCTGTAGATCCTCTGCTCTATGACCGATTAAGCCCTATCAGAAAGGGTAGGTTGAATAATGGCCCTATGAGAAAGGGTTGCGTGAAGAATGGCATTGTCTGCAAAGTCAAGATCGATCCATAGATTTGCTGCAGCCAGTCGAATCTCAACCGTCGATCGAATGTCTCCAACAAGCCCGACTTCAGCTGTCAATGCGTGAATGTACCTCCATCCACGCCATGGTCGAGACTCTGGAGGAAATGATATCTAAGAGAGCGTATTTGTAAGTATGTCTGAAGGTTCAAATGCCGCCTTGGGTGAGAGGGCGGAGCTGACCCACCGGGAGATTGCAATATTAGCTTTTGAAAAGTCATAGAAGCCCTCCGACACTGATTTGGGTATACTCGACACTGTACCGAAAGTCAAAGCCGCAGCGCACCGCAACAGCTCTAGTGATATCCGTTGGCCGTAGGGCGCTTTCCTCTCCAGAGGACTCGGAGCCTTCAGATGATACTCCACGCAGTGTGGGTCCTAGGGCGCTCTTCCTAATCCAAGTCGGGCAGTTCAGAGAAAAGCGTCAGCATGCGACCACGACACCAAATCGAACATCTCCCGCCAGAATAACCAGCTGTGATATTCCACCAGCGTAGAACCACGGGTGCGGTGGACTGACGTGGTGGGTTGGACACACTCGTCCCTTGGGGGAGCAGGTCGGGATCATAGAACTTCGTGTCGGGTTCGGGCATCCCTGCGTGACGAGCCAATCTTTCGATGATTGTTTCTTCGATGTCGGTGATTGCTGAAGCTGAAGCGGTCGTGTCGGAATGTTCTGGCACCACTACCCAAAGTGCCTGTTCCCAATCATCTCTAAAGAAGTTATCGCTAGCCTCATTGTATTCCCGGTCGAATGCGTCCATCACGCTGTTGACAGTATTTGCTCCGCTGATGTTGGCAACAATAGCACCATAATTGGAGGCAAGCAGGACAGCAAAGTGACCGCGTCGCCACTCGGTACCGATTCTGGGCACGCTGTCGCTGAAGGATTGAAACCCTACTTCATCCGTGCCGACAATGGTAGTGTTGCGGGTGCAGAAATCCATAAAATATTCTGCGGGGTGTTCGTGGGCCATGACTGATTCGGAGGGGCTGGAGAGCCGTCTGGAGGGAATTCTGGAGAATTGAGCCTAAGGTGTACAGTGGTATCGGTGTTGTTGAGTTGTTGAAAGTTTGCAAGATCGTCTTGATAGGGTGGACCGAATGCTAGACTTGCTTTTTGGTATGATAAGCGATATGGGATATTGTCCAGGATGTTGATAGGATTTATATAGGATCTTTTTTGAGCTGCGTTTGACCTGCAGCGGTGGTGATTCTAGGGAAGAATGACTTGTTCAGGACTATTACTCACATATTGAACAATCCCAGGTATGAGGTATGAGATATGACCGAACTCCTGAATTGACATGACTCTTCAAATTGGGCAACCCTATTGGATATTCTCTTCACTCCTGATTACTCCAAACCGTGGCAAGACGCAAGAATCATGCATCATTCACAATCGTGTCTGACCCCCTGACTCCCATTTCCACTGAGTAGACTTTGGGTTAGTCAACAATCAATCAATGAGCCAGAAAGCGTGGTCCTATCTCCAGTCATGGGGTAAGGATTAAGGGTGGTTCCAACTTCCAACGGGAGAAATATGAGTGAACTGGCCGCGAGAGGAGGAGGGCTCTTCAGGAAGGGGCAAGCGAGGGATTCATTCTCTGATTCCTTGATCATGACGGAGCTCCAGATTCACAACTCTTCCTCGGGTTTGCATGGCGCAACTCCTCTTTGCAGTGCTGGCTGGTTGATGTTAGTGGTTGACTGCAGACTAATGTGTATGCAAGGCTCTACATTGCACTTTGCAATTATACTCCATAGTAGTAGTTGCACTCACTTGTTCTTACTTTGCAGGAGCAGCTCAGTTGCAGGTACTGCCCCCTACTTTACAGTAGTACTTGCACTTGCTGATTGTTACTCTGCACCAGTAATTGCACTCATTGCTTTTTTCCTTTGTAGTAGTAGTTGCACTTGTTCAATTTTACTCCGCAGCAATAATTTCACCTACTGCTTCTTACTTTGCAGTAGCAGTTGCATATCACGCTGTACAATCCGCAGTTCCAATCCTGCGTCTCAGCGTTATACAATCCGCCGTCTCCCACCCTTGCCTCCATTTCCGTCCATTTCCATCCACATTCGCCCACCCATATTCGCACTCTCATTCTGCCGCTTGCAGTTCAGT
>NW_006912908.1:250642-287688 GCF_000585565.1 Capronia epimyces CBS 606.96
CCCCCCCCCCCCAACCACCACCACCACCTCTCCTCCTCCTCCTTTCTGTTGTTCTCTCTTTTCTCTTTTCTCTATTCTCTTTTCTCTATCCCTCTTCCCCCCTCTCCCGTTGAGTCTTTTCTCTTTTCTCTCCCATCCAATCCACCCCGGCAGCGGCCCTCCATCCCACCTACGCGCCGTCCCTGCGATCCACACTTCTTCCCGTGTCTGTTCTCCATTTCCATTTCCATTATCAAATCATCACTTCACCTGCAGGGAGCTCGGACGACATTCTGACTTCTTGCATGAAACTACGGAACTCCGTCTCTCTTGCATGAAGCTACGGAACTTCGTCTCTCTACCCACTCCGTACACTACTCTTTACTCACCAATCTCCATCCTTCCTCCAGGTGACTGTTTCAGCGCGGGCTGCACCTGCTGCATTGTTACAATGCCATACACCGATATCTTCTCGTCTGACAGAGTTGTTCTCGTACGGACAATACTAGACTGTATCTCTGATTAGGGATGTTTTGCTGCCTCATTCACTAAGACGACAAGACTGCCTCGAGTCTTCGAGGCCTTGGTCCCATCAGACCATCTACGGAGGAGTACAGACACTCAATCACTTCACATTGATCCTCAGCAGTCACTGGGCGAAATCAAGAGGCTTCCTCCTCCAGGCCGGCTCTCCTCTGCAGAGTACGGAGTACGGAGGACTGGCTGTCGTTGACTGCTCTCTACCTCCTCTTTCATGTCTAGGCTTGCTTCCCTCTTACTCACCGCTACTCCTGACCTACTTGCCCTGCTTCCACCCTTGTTTCCCCTCCCTATCTCCCCCCAAAATTGTCAACTCCTAGGCTATGCAGAGGCGCAGATGATTTTTCCTATGGCCTATCCGCTCAAGCACAGTCCGTAGCCATGCTAGGCTTTCTGCATCGGCGTGGTCTACTGACCAGACGGGCCGTAGGCGCTGGCTCGCCCACTCACCACCACCACCACCACCACCTATGCCTCGTGCCCTGCTCCCAACTCTGCTGCCACCGACCACTGCTCTCAATGCTGCTCCCACCCCTGATTTCACGCCTGCTGCTGCCGACCGCTGGTCTCAGCCCTGTTCTAGCCCTGATTTCACACCCGCAGCCACCGACTGCTGCTCCCAACGCTGTTCTCACCCCTGATTTCCGCCTACTGCCACCGACTACTGCTCCCAGCTCTGTTCTCATCCCTCAAGCCTGCTGCCACCGACCACTGCTCTCACCGCTGTTCTCACCCCTGATTCATGCCTGCTTCCACCCTGCCCAGACCTTGCTTCACCCCTGCTTTCTCTTCACCCTTACCTTCACCTATGCGGTTCACCTCCATCAACTCTGCATTTTCAACCTACTCCGTACTCTACCTATCTACTCTCTACGCACTAATTACTACCTACTTCTACTCATTCCGCTTCCATCCACCTTTGTCCATTTCTACCCATTTCCACTTGCATCCTGATTTATCCACTCTCACTCCGTTCACTTGGATTGGAGTCCTCACCTGTCTACCGTCTACTGTCTACGTTTTACCCCCCCTGCCACCTGAAGTTCAACCTATCCCGGCATGTCTGTGCCTGAGCCAAACCCCAAATATCAAAGACATGTGGACAAATTGCAGGCGACCCTCTCCCATTTTTCCAAGACCAATGCGGCCAGTGACATACTCGTAACTTGGCTCCAGAAGATCATAGCCTTGTTCCACGAAGACGATGTTGGACTGGCCAAGCTCACCGAAACCACCAGAAGTAGGCACAAGGCGGCACGGAACCTTCTCCGCATGGTTCTTCATGACTTGGGCCATGAGGTCTTCTTCCTCTGTGGATTTTCGCTGCCCATCACCATGCTGGGAACCACCAAGGACCCTGCCGGATTCATTGCCACCATTCGACAATGGTGGGGCCATGTCAATGTCCCCATATCCTTTACTGAACTGTGCTCCGAACTGGTTGAACGCTACAAGGACATTATTCCGAGGAGCGAAGGTAGGAATCATCAGCAACGGAAGGGTACACAAGCACATCTAACAGAATAGCAAGGCTTGATCCCGGCTATCCCCCAAAAGCGACCGTGGCCGGACCAGGCATTGGAGGAGGAGCCAACACCCCAAAGCAGGGAAGAACAGACCTCTACCATCTCAAACCTACAACTCCCTGATGGAGAGGAGCGGAGATGTCCCAGCTCGAGCCTGGAACACCTGGGTGGACAGCAGCAGACATCTCAGACCAACTCAAACCCACAACTTCCCAGAGGGCCGACGGCAGACAGGTCGAACCAGCAACTCATGGGCGGAGAGGAGCAGAGGCCCGCCACCTCGAACCTGGAACTCACGATTGGAGAGCAGCAGACTTCTCGGATCAGCTCGAGCCTACAACTTCCCGGAGAGGAACAGAATGCACACAGCTCAAACCTACAACTTCCAAGCGAAGAGCAAACGGCCCGCCGCAGTTCAAACCTACAACCTCCAGGGACGCCTCATAGCCGCTCGAACTTACCACTCCCAGGCAGCGATGAACAGGCACACCACAGCAGTCCGAACCTGCACCTTCATAGAGACGCGGAGACCACCCGAGGGGATGAAACTGAGTGTTTTCCTGCCGAATTTGCGGCATGCCCGGCAACAATCCCGGAAGTCGAGGAGACCGAGGACCCTAATGATGTTGATGATGCCAATGGTGTCGATGATGACGAGGCCTACAACGCCGATAACAGTGGTTCTACTGATGAAGTTATGGATGCTGGTTTTTTTGATGAAGCTATGAATTCCATTGACAGTGAATAATCTGGGGAGGCCTAACCAGGATCCATGAACGAAGGATATATCGCGGACCAAGCCATTGGAGTGTCCTTGGGTAAGCTTGATACAGTTGTGCTGCCCACTCCTGACGAAACGTCACCAGACGAAGCGTTGAATGCCAATGCCAGGGCTGGCGATGTGTCTGTGCCCATCTCTCCGAATAGCACACTGTTCTTGCCGACTAGGGGAGTGGTTTCCCCGCGGGAAGATCAAGACATCCCGACGCTTTCCGCAGCCTCCTTGGAGAGGCTGGAGACGGAACTTGACGGTTTGTATACCAGATCAATCTTTGTACTGGTCTTCGGTGCTGACTAGAACAGGATCAATTGAAGGAGGAGTGTACAAGCTGTCGCCAATGGACACTATATTCATCCTCTCTTCGAAGCGGGTGGGCGACATACGGCTGACTATACCTGCCCGGAATACCGCCCAACCATTCATCACCATTCAATTGACCGTACCATTATCTCTGCATTCATTGAGGCATCGGGAACAACTGATGGAAATTTAGCTTGGTTCCTGAGGAGGCAGGAAGATCATTGGCATTGCGGAACAACTCATCTAACCACAAGCATGACAGGTTCCTTTCCCGTTCACTTCCACTTGCACAGCTTGAGCTTGCGGCAAGGCTGACACTACCCTTTTTCTCCTCTCCCTCACCACCGCCACCCGACAAGGCCCAATGCATATGAACAGCAATCCGGGCGTCCAAGGTACAATGACGGTATATCCCAAGTAGTCTTGTCCCACCTGGCCCTTGTACTCGTCCGTGCCCCGGACATGGATGGAGATGGCTCCAGAAGTCAGGCCGACTTTCACCAGGATGGCGACCACGTTGTCGTCGGGTCTCACCTCGGTGAGGTCGGAGAGGTTCCACCATTCGGGCTCGGAGCAGAGCTTTTTGACCTGTGCAAGTGCAGGAGTAAGACTGTCAGCAGAGGGACCTTGCAAGCAAAACCAATCGATCCAACGAAGAGAATGTTTGGAGGAGAGATTGTTCGAAAGAGAGAAGAAGCATTCGGAATCCTCGATTTGACGGAGAGATTGTTCGAAAGAGAGGAAGGAAGAATATCATACCACTGTCGTGCATATTTTCAAGAGTTCGCTGTCCGCAGTTATCTTGGTCGGGATCATTCTCATGTGGTTGGTCTGGCTCCATTCTGGTGATGTAGCTTGTATTGGATGTCGCATACGGGAAAGGGAGAAGGTAGTCTGACATGTCGGTAGCCTGACAGGTCCTTCCTCGATTGCCTTGTGCCGCCCGGGGTCAAGGCTGAGGTTGACGAGAAGAAATGAGATGAATGCAAAGTAATCGAATGCAACGAATGCAACGAAATCCTATGCTATGCTATGCTGTGCAATAAAATGAATGAAATGCAGTGCAACCCTTGTCCTTGTCCAGGCCCTGGTCTAGCTCTGAGTCTCGTCTGATATGCTTCGTAGTCTTCGCATCGGTGATGGACAGTTGTCTTTCTTCAAAGACATTGTTCCCGAGGGGTGTTGAGCTCGGCAGTCTGATGGGGACTACAGGAGTTGCATTGGCAGTACAGTCAGTGGTAGTAGCATTGGTAGTGGCAGTAGCAGTGGCAGTAGCTGAGAAGTAGCTGGACAGTAGAAGGAACAGTAGCAGGAACAGCTAGAACAGTAGGAACAGTGGCAGTGACAGTAGCTTAGCAGTGGCAGTAGCAGGAACAGCAGGAACAGTGGGAACAGTAGGGACAGTAGCAGTGGTACGAAGCAGTAATTAGTAATTAGAAGCCTCTGAGAGACGTCTCGAAACACATCCGGACAGTTCTTGAGAGTAGAGGGACCGACGTCGCCTCGGAACGTTCCAGGTCCGGCACAGAGTTCCGCATGCAACGTGGGTTCGGGTCGGGAGTTGGGCACATTCACTGCTGTGCTTAGAGTATGACAGTAGTATAGACGGTCTGATTTGGTCCGATGTGGTCTACTCTCGTCTGGTGTGATTGGTCTACTTGACCTGGTCTGCTTGGTCTGCTGGGTCTGTCCGGTCTGGTTTGAGTTGAGTTGGGCAGAGATTTCTATTTCCTGTCTGGGCATCTGGTACCGGCCTCCTGGAGAGAAGTGCACAGGCTGAAGCTGAAGCTGTTATGGTCGTCGATGTGATGTGATGTGATGGATCCGGATGTCCCACTGGGGACCAGAGCAGCAAATGCTGCAAATGCAGTTGCAATCACAGTTACAGTTACAGTCACAGGTACAATGGTTGGTCCATCAAGCCTTGGAATGAGGTTGAGCTGAGCGTGTCTCAGGGCTGTGGCTAAACGGTTTCCGACGTTGAACTCCCGGAAAGCGTTGCGTTGCACGCCTCGTCGCACACGTGGTTAGTGTATCATCTACCTACCTACTTACGTATCTACCGACCTACCTACATACGTGAATGGCCCGACCCTGCTTGTCCTGGTATGTAGGTACCTCAGATGACGCTGCTTCCAGATGATGCTGCTTGTACAGATACCGACCTACCTACCTTAGGTGTGCATGTCCATGAGAGTTTCGTTCCGTCAACATAGAATACAGTTCCCTAGTTCAATGGTCCATGAGAGTTCCGTCAATATGGAATAAAGTTCCCTAGTTCCACGTGGGTTCATGATCATGGCTTTCTTCCAATCGAACAGGGCAGAGCAATAAACTTACGTAACGACAGTGATGAATGAGTGAAGAGTGAAGATGTCAAGCTTGACTTTGAGCTTGACTTTAAGCTTGAATTTGAGTTTGAGCTTCAGTTTTAGTTTGAGTTTGAGCTTGAGTTTGAGCTCGGGCCGCCTACAACAGAATTATCCGTGTCTTCAGACGTACATGGGTGCAGACACCGTGGATACATGTCCAACTTGGCCAACCTTTGGGCTCTGGCTAAGTGCGAAACGCCATGGAAACCCATCAAGCCTACCGTCGAATTCGAACTCCGCCAGCATGCGTGCACACTGGATGCCGAAGTCGTCCGTCACTGGGTCACGCTGCTGGAAGCGATTGTGAGAGTGGCGGAGAAGAAAGCGTTCCTAGACATATGTACTGTACACTACTCGGCCAGAGCTGTGAATCGGTGTCTAACACCTTAGCCTTCCTTCCACCTCCAACGTCGCTTATATGTACTCTGCTCGCTGCAGTATATACACATGCATGCATGCTGGCTGGTCCCGCCCAAGTCTGCCCGACATTGGGGTCCCCATCAACTAGCAATTAGACCGACCCGCATCAAGGCCTTCCGACTATTCGTCCGTCCGTCCACGCTGACATGGTGTTGCTTGCTTGCTCGCTAGGTGGGTGGGGAGGTGGGTAGGTAGGTAGGTAGGTACAGGTCCAAAGTGGAGAGGAGAGGGCCAGAGACAGTAAAGGGCCAGAGACCATAGTCCCATGGCACAGTACGGAGTACTGCAGTACCTAGCTACAGCACTTAGCTACAGCACGTAGCTACAGCATATAGCTACAGTACTAAGCTGGTAGTACCTGGAACAGCGTAGCAGAGGCTAAGGGCCTCGCACTCGGATCTGATGAAAGGACGAGAACCATGTGCGTCGTAGTAGTACCCAGCTACAGCCCAGCTACACCACCCAGCTACAGCATCTAGCTACAACATCTGGCTACAGAGTACTGAGTCGTGCAGATTGACCCTACACCACCTAGCTACACCACCCGAGTCGCAAATTGACCCGAACAAGCGAACCGACCAAACCACAAAGCATGAAGAGATTAATTTCTCCGTTTTGCACTACCATGACTCTGAGATGATATGACCGAGGTCGAGATTGACGTGTCCACCGGACGGAATACCCGTGCAAGACCATTCCCATTCGACCTAGATCAATGTAAGTGTCCCAAACGGGTGTTGACCGGGGCCAGAATCGACTGTGATACGTCCAGACGATGATAGGGGGCTTCGCTTACTTTGACGGATTCTGTACGGAGTCAATCAATGCCCAGGTCGCAGGTCGTGCCTGGGTCTGCCACAACTTCACTTCCACCCGCTGTCAATCATTAAACGTGCGAGTCGCACACGCGAGCCGTGGCGGTGGCGGTGGCGTTGGCGTGGCGCACGCAAGTACTCCGTGCGTTGTGTGGTTCGTGGTGTGTGATCTGCACAACGGTCACGCATGACCCTACCCCATCCTATCCTATCCTATCCTGTCCTGACATGCAAAACACATATGCTGTTCCTACCTAGACAGCTTGGGCACTTCACTCACTACAGTATGAGTAGGTGGTAAGGTAGGACTGTACAAAGTCCTGTACGGATACGGAGGATGGTGTAGTAGTGAGGAGTAAGGAGTGAGGAGTGAGTAGTAGTGAGGGTACTGTATAGAGGACAGAGTGAGTAGTAAGGAGTGAGGAGGACAGTGTAGTAGTGAGGACTGAGGATTGAGGACTGAGTGAGTAGTGAGCACGGTAGTGAGTGAATGAGTATGGATGGATGCGGATAGTGTCTCCGCCCATGCATATCATATCATACATGCATGTCTACGCAGTATCCCCATTCCTGCCGTTAAATGCCTCCCGGCAGCTCGGTTCCGGTGGCTTGACCGGAAGGTGACCGGCGCAGGCAAATACGGTACTAAGACGAAGACGAATACTAATCCTAATCCTAATACGCCAAATGGTCTCGAAATGCCTCCGGGGCTAGAAGGTCCACATGTTTCTGTCTCGGTCTCGTGGAGACGCTAAGCGGGAGGATCAACGCATCGGCCATTCCAAGTCAGATGGATGCCTGAGGACCGGACCGGGCCGAGGCTGGATCCCGCTAAGCATGGACCACTTGAAGGATGAACATTCTTCAACCAAGGCGACACTTGGAGTAATTCCAGTTCTACAGAATGGGAACTGAAGGCATCTGGGCCAAAGAAAGAAGACAGGAGAGGTGGATGCTGAGCCCACGGGATAAACAGCATCGATACTGGCAGGATAATGTTTGGACGAGCGGCGGCAGAGTGTCCCTCGTCCCTCTAGACATGGCCGTCGTCATCTCGCCATTGTTTCCATGGGTTGGAGAATACCAGGGCGTCCAGCCATCGCGTAGTGATCCTGTCGCCCAGCTACTGGTCTCGGCACGTGACTTGTTTGTCGAGGACTGTCACGTGCCTGACGAGGTACCAAGTCGGCCTCCCTCAACAACGAAGAGATTGGACGAGATAAAAGGGGGATCACCTCGTTTCATCACCTCGCCTCCATCACTTCGCGAGGGCAATGACGACAAAAGCATACATCATGGGCACATCACGTGGGACGCCAAGACTCTCATCACAGTGATCTATACACCGCCATCCAACTCTACCTCGCCCTCCTCGTTCCATTTCCACTTCCTGTGACACGGCACTGCATTGTACTACACTGTCTCTACTCTTCATCGTGCTTCTAACCCACACACTGTTTCCATTCCCAACACAGGACGCCGTACGTATTGATCCACTACTCCCTGACATCATGAGCTTGTTCGACAACCGTCCCTTGACCCAAGCAACTCTGGCCGGCGACGTTGATGAAGTCAAGCACCTCCTCGAAGGCGAGGTTGCCGATCACGACAAGTCTGCCGCATTCCGCATTGCTACGGATCTCGACCATGTTGAGATCATGTCTCTACTCCTCCGGATAGGCGTCAAGCCCTCATTCCTGGAGTTCTACGTGGCAATGAAGAATCGTTCGTACCCGGCCCTCGATTTGCTATTGCAGAACGGCGTGGATCTCGGCAGAAACACCCGAGATCCCTACCTCAAAATGATTTGGGAGTGAGTTCCCTCTCTCTAGCTTGTCTATTTGATGGGAGTGATTCTAACATTCATAGGGACGCTCTCTCTCACTTGGAGCTTGTCCGATACCTCGTCGAACACGGTGCCAATCCAAACGTCCTCGACTTGGAAAAATTTACCCCGTTTGCGTGGGCTGCGGCTTTGGCGTCGCGAGAGACTCTCGATCTGCTTCTCGAGCATGGTGCTTCAGTCCATTTTGGCAACCCGCTACATATGGCCGTTCGTCACGGCCGCGAAGACGACATCATCGAGCTCCTTTTGAATCATGGCGCAGACGTGAATGCAATCGAATTCGAAGGGAATCCGTCTTACTACTATGGGATACACGCCGGTGTCGGAACCCCGCTACACGAGGCCTATGTTATGGGCAATGACAGACTGGTTCAACTTCTTCTCAAACATGGTGCAGATCCAAAAATCAGAGATACCAAAGGCTGGATGCCCATTCAAAAATGCACAAACAACCGTCACATCAGTGCCGCTCTCTGAAGCCCAGCTAAGGGAGGGCTGAAAACCGGAGGAACACCTTATTTACGAACATACTCTGGTTTCGGAGAGAATTTGAGCAGCCGATGGAAAAGGTCTTTCCTGGCTTTGTATCATATTTGTACCAATATCCAATGTCTGGGGGCGTTGGGTTCAAAATCTAGGGGTGCGCCCTGTTTGTCTCTTTTTATATCATCCGGTTCCACCTAGCACAACAGGGCAACTGGGTGTTCTAGGGAGTAAGGTGAAAGGGAATACGCTTAAAATCTTATGTCACAGTCTACGTCTACTACTATCCTACGAATGAATTCTGATCATCGGGACGAACTGGCCACACTACACTACGATTACCGACCGCCTGGCTCGCAGCCCCGGTCAGCCGAAGCTACCGGCATTGGCACCCATTGCAAGACCAATGCAGTTCTCGAGTAATGACCTATCTGCTACGCATCAGTGTCCAGCCATCGAGACTGTCTAGTAGCACGCTTAACATCATCTCATCGCCCCTCCCTGTTCCCACGGATTCTGCTACCGCCTGTATTCGAATGTTCTCTACGACAGAAAGGCGCCCAGTCACAGTCGTTGGCTCTACCAGAACAGACCTGGCCGTTTCCCAGGTGTCACCGCTACATGGGCTGAACAAGGCGAATCCTCGACTTTCACCATAATCATCCAGTCCTTCGTCGTCCGCCATGGTGTGCTCGGCATTGATCCGATGGTCGAGCAGCGCTCTAACCACACGCATTTCAAATGGCCTTTATACTACTTATCTTGGACATGAGTCTTCTTCGCCGCTCGCTGCTGCATGATCTTCCTCCTCTTCTCAAAGGTCTCGCCGATCCCGGTTCCGGCTCCAGATCCAGGTCTGGGTCCATCAGCTAATCCGTCGCCTCTCGGACCGTCCTGGGTGTCTCGGCGTCTTTTCTTGCGCCGGTCGAACGGATTGGCAGCCTCGCCGCACGACCGGTGAGCGACGGTTCTGCGAATGCGATCGCAGAGCCCGCCGAGCCCGGTCCAGTCTTCGCCGCCAAACATGTCTCTCTGGTTCCGTTCGCCGCGAATACCAAGTCTGACAACAACCTGCTCGCCATCTTCCAGCACCGGCACCAGCACTATATTCTTGAGGACGAAATTGGGCGTCTGTCCAGCAGGCAGAATAAAACACAGAGGGTTGACGTCATCATTGCATCAGCCCAGCCTTCGGTTGCAGGTTATCTTGCTCCAAGTCTAGGCACGGTTGAGGTCGTTGAGCAAGCGTCATGGAAGGTTCTAGTGCCGCAAAACACTGAACTCACTGCAGCTGAGGATGTTCCAATCAATTCGAGTCGCCGTCTTGTGCACCATGGCCGCCTTGGTCAGACCGGAGTACGACATGCGAACGGGCGCCTCGAGGATAGACTGTTGCTGCGATGTCAACGGGCTGGGAAGTCTACCGCTGGAGAACAGTCGGAGATAGAGAACAGGTAAAGATCACATTCAAGAGGCTATCCTCTACATGACAACACCACACCGAAGCCCAGATCGCCGCTAAAGAAGCCACCACCGCCGCCGAAGAGCAAGGACAGGTTGCGTTCTTCTCCGCGAATGCGTTCATTGATTAGTCAGCAACCGGCGCAGGAATTAAAGCATCGACTTCCGCTGCCTTCGCCTCGTTGTCCACATCTGTGTCACATATTTTCTCCTGTGCCTCTCTCCCGCCGCGCCGTGGATGATTGTTGCTCTGTTTTCGCGATCACTGGTACTGTGTTGGTATTGGCGGCTACTCGACATGAGATACAATGTGTCGCATTCTCACTACGATCTTCACTCAATGTGGGTGTATGAAGATTACACGCCACAACTGCGTCTATATTGGAACGCCTCGCTGCCATGTTCAACGTGTCACAACCAAGCCAGTAAATGGACGCTGCCCTGATCATTCCGCGCAGAGCCAAAGTACGCAACGCGTGGAAGATCATGTACAGATCTTGGATTCTGACGCTTGACTTACAATGTTCACGTTTTCGCACCAACGCCGGCAGCGGCAGCGGCCTTTCACGGTGTCTAGCCAGCAAACCCGGACTTCGTACTGCAGCCCCCCAGCAACAGGACCGAGGTCCGGTGAGGTCGTGCCTCGTTTGTCCTCAGCATACAGTCCAGAAGTCGATACCAAGCTGCGCTGCAAGGCAAACTCTCTCGATGCCAGTTTGTTAACTCTCGAGAGTCTGCAATTCAACACCATGCTTGCGAAAGTATGCGCCACCAACACCACTACAACAACCGTGCCCTTTCCTAGGCATGGCCATGACCGGAGAGCAGTACTTGGCCAATTTATTGATCCTTGAGAGGCTACAATTCAACACCATGCTTGCGAAAATATGCTGCCACCAACTCTACTATTCTCGGGATTTGATCCCTCCCGATCCGAGGTGGACGATCTTCTCTTTCAGCATGTTGCCGAAGCTAGCGAAGACCCTTGACAATGTGGAGCGACTACCGTGCATAAAGACAACATGGACCGCGCCTTCAGTTATTTCGATGTCCTATGAGCTTGTGCTTTCTGCAACACTGACTTGATTTGAACGGTCAGAACAATCGGTGGCTCGGAAGATCGGTCTCAGAACAGCTAAAATCTCGAAATGGTGAACATCCCATGGTGCCGGTGCAATGCAGTATGCTCCGCTCAGGCCAGCTATTGCAGGGCTACTCAATCGGTGCCTCCTCTGTGATATGGATATCCAATATGGATGCGGCCGTAGTCAGCAGACTCTTCGGCAGACACAGAACCCGAACCCGAACCAGAATCAGGACCAGAATCAGAATCAGAACCAGGACTAGGCGGTAGCAGGAGAAAAGGCAATACGGGCTCAGGTGTTGTGCTTGTGCTTGCTTGTGCTTATGGCTGTCTCCGAGGATGGAATGGAGTCGCTGCTGTCACTACTGTCACCACCACTGCTCTAACCCACAATCAAAGCTTCCATCGTGATCGGCACCGCATCAGAAGGATAGTAGTCCCCAATGGACAAGTCCGGGAACCCAGGCTCGGTCCACACAAAAGATGTCTCTCGGAACCCGCAATATCTCGCAACAGCCCGTGACTCGAAACGGTCGATGTTTCGGAACCGCTTCCATAGCTCGCTTTTCGAATTGACTTCTTGAGGGAACATTTTTGACTACAGCTCCATCACCTGTTCACCGTCGACAGCGAAAACGATGACGGTCTCGGCCAGACACCCATGTTACAACTGTGTTCTCAAGAACACGGTGGCGATCCAGCGGTTCGCGCAATGCGCCAGCCAGTTCTGCCACTGATTATTTGGAGCGTTCTACTTCGACCCGGCCATCAATCAGATCTCTTCAAGATCCGTTGCTCCGAAGAGCATCCAGGTGACCAGGAAGCGCTTGTCTGACACCACCCACACAACGGCACCTGTGTGTGGCTGGCCCAAGACCAGATCCTCGTGGAAGTCGAGCGGGCCAGGATTCGCCATCTTCGTTCCCTCTCGTGATGCGTTCATTCTCGATCTGGAACCACTTATCAGACAGCTTTGATGAAGAGCATCCCTCCGGAATGGTTGATTCCTAGGACAACCTGTCTCAGCGTGTCGAGATCTGCAGTACATTCGCTCGGCTGTGCAGTTGGGTGGACTTGGTTGCTTGAGCGCACAACACCAACCAACCAGCGAGATAGCCGAAGTGTGGAAACTTTCCATCCATCCGACCAAGTCAAAGCCTCCTTCATTTCTTCTCGCTCTCCGTGCTTCCGCCTCCACTGCCGCCGAACCAGTCAGAGAAGAATCCAATCTTCATATACTTCATGGCCTCCTCCTGCAATCTCTTTTCTTGTGTGTCGAAGTGTGTCGAGCGCTACGGCGACCGCTGCGGCACAGACTCGGACGGGAGGGCGGCTTCTGCATGGACTGAGGCGAAGCCGATGCCTGCTCTGGAACAAGAACACCTTTGTCATGTTGATCTTGACTGTCAACCTCAATATTTGCTAATGCAAAACCTGCGACGTCTCACGGAGCTTAGAGGTCATCAATCTTCAGCGGCATGACAAACATGATGGCCGATCGAGTAACGGATCAACTATCGGCAGTATCTTGGGAATGCCCGGGATCCAGTGTGACCGAGATCACGCCTTGAATGTGGTTGAACATGGTTGTCCAGATCCACTAACGACAAATCTGATCTCTGCAAGGTGCGTGATTGGAGCAGGGGCCGCCTTCTGGATATTCGACCGTCGCATTCTTATTTTGTTCCGAGTCAAAGAACTGCAAGCGAGCACCCTTCTGTTCACCGTGGAAGGCAAGACAACATTGCATTGCACCGCATGGCACGACCGTGGCCAACCCGGAAGGATCCGTCTTGGTTGTCGATACGAAGGCAGCCTTGATGCCGCCCTCGATCCATCAACGACCGGAGGGACAGACAAATGGAACTATACCTTGACAAGGAAGAATTCCGCGGCTGGATCGAACTCAGGTAACTGAAACCGGGTCGCGGAAGAGACATCACCACGCAATAATGATACGTATCGACGCAGTCTCGCGCTCATGAAGCAACATGGCTACACAGCTCCCTTCGTTGCCTTCCAGTTGCCCTCTTTCTGCGAATCTCGAGACGGTGCCTAGTCTAGAAGACGGCGAAGGAAACACTCCAGTCGTGAGGTGAAGAGCTTCGGCAACAAGATCATGGCAAAGTGAGACGGGGAGAGCTGAAGCAACACTTCGGATGTATGACCACACTGGAGAAGGCCCATTTGAAACTCCTGGGGATGTCGCTGGGCTCAGGGCTGTCAGAATGCTGTGGAAATGTGCTATATTCAATATATATCACAGTTATCTTCCCACGATGCCCGACCTGTTGCCTCCCTCCTTTATTGCAGTCCAATCTCAAGTCATCAGACATGCAGTCAACTCTTACTAGCACGTGATGGGCGTTTTCCGATGGTATCTGGTCCTGGAGGTTTCATTTTCACGAACGCGTTGGAAGCACTCGCGACCGCCATTATCTTTTCGGGTTGGCTCTCTGGATTCGGGTCGAATGAGACGCGTACCAACGAATAAACGACCAGCTGTGTAACTCTGCACGGCGGACGACGTCTCCAGAATGAGCGTCAAGGTAAACGTCCAGACAGCCCAAACAAACGGTTCACGGGTCGAGGAAAGGCGAACACTAGAAGCTGCGTCTCCCAGAAAATCCGGTCTACCATCTACCATTTTAGCGAAGCGACGTTACGTGTGTGCATGTGCATGTGCTGCATCGCAAGGGTCAAGAAACTCCTCAATCACTCCCAGATCTCTGGACGATCTACGAACAAGCCGTACTACGGTTGATGTTGGAACCCGGGCTCGGTGTCAAGTCGTCAAAGTATTCAGATTCAATCAGGTGTTCGCTGAGGTGTCCCGCGGATAACTCAACCACCGCTCCCACTCGGGCCCTAGGAGATCGGCAATGATCCGCATCCCCGGAGCAAGGATCGCGAGAGGCAAGGGCGAGGGCGAGGGCGAGTATCAAGACATTGTTGGCAACCTGGGCGGCCACGAAGTCGGAGGCGATGATGAACTGAACAAGATTTTGGAACACGAAGATATTCTGCCAGCGGCTCCACGGTCCAGGATGGCTGCTCGGCTGGAACGGACCACCCAGCAGCACCTCGACGTCAAGCTCGGCGTCCGGGCGAGGCGGCAGATCCACATCGCGATGCAGCAGGAGGCCGCCCGGGGCGAGGCGGCGGCCGAGGAGGAGGACAACAACTGTGCCCTCCACAATGGACACACCCCCGAGGTCGAGCGCCATCACTACGCCCTCCGCGTGGACATGCTCCACGGGCTGGACGAGCGGGCCATGACGGTGTTCCTCCGCCACTCGCAGCAGTGGCACCGCTTCCTCGGTCTGTACGAGGCCTCCTCGACCGCCGGGGCCCACAAGCGCAAGGCCGCGCCCGCGACGACCACGACGGCCTTGGACCTGGCCGGGACGCTACGGCAGCTCCACGGCGTGGCCAGGGCCAAGGAGGAGGTGGCCGAGGGCCGGGTCGGGACCAAGAAGGAGGAGCCCGACGAGGAGGGAGAGCGCAGCGGCAAGAAGGTGGCGCGGGACGAGCCCGTCCAGACGGGGGCGGGAACGGTGGTGCGGATGGACACCTGGGCTCGGGTGCGCGACAAACTGCGTCTCTGGTACGGGCCCGACTTCCAATAGCAGTCCATCCAACAGCAGCAGGCGGTGGAGGAGCTCGTCTACCGCCGACCGAGGCACGCGCTGATGGTACAGCTGCCCACGGGTACGGGCAAGACGGTGCTAATGGAGGTCGCGGCGCTGCTGGCCGAAACCAAGACCACGGTGGTCGTCGTGCCGTACCGCAGCCTGCGGCGGGACCTGGTCGCGCGGCTGCGCCAACGCGGCTTCGACATCAACAACCGCGAGTCGGACCGCTGGCGCGCGGTGCACCTGGTCGTGGTTGTGCTCGAGACCTGGAACGTGAACCGGGCCTTCAAGGCCTTCATCGACGACCTGGTTACCCAGAACCGGCTGGCGCGCATCATCTACGACGAGGCCCATCTGTTGTACCATCGAGGCCTCCAACTCCTGTCAAGACCGTGGGCTGAATCGATTGAGCTGAGTTGTACTGGACTGGACGAAGCAAAATAACCCAGCAGAATTCCTAATTACGAACATGAAATGAGGAGGTTCGACCAATCACTCCTGTCTAGCACTGTCGTTAGCCGCAGGCCAAAGGACTACGATCATGGTGAAGGAGAGAAATCCACTTGCTCCAAAGCATGCAAGAATTGTCTCGATTGTCAGAGAAAGGTCTTCATGTAGACGGGCTTAGGAGGAGTATTTTATCCAAGAATGAGAGAGTACGAAGGAGAGTTGCGAGAAGTTCCTAGGTGCCTATACTCATACTGTGGAGCCTGGCCACATGATGGCTTGCGCAACATCCATGCATCCATGATGCCTCTCGCAGCTCCAGACGATCAACACCGGCGTATCAGTGGACGTGACAGTGATGCCCCGTGTCCACCGTCCACCAGGGAGCTGAACAGCAGTGCGCACAATCAATGGTGTGGGTATCTTGTCATGGCGTCGACGCTACGGAGCGTGATCAAGCCATAGATGGACTTGATTCATTGAAAGGTACTCACTCATGGTCGCAACTAGTGTTACAGTCCCTAAGCTCGCAATATTGGTGGTGTGCACCCCGAGAGTACCGTCAAGTCTTGTGCTGACAGTTCTCCGTCCTCCGTACTCTGTCCGCACCCGGATGGATCAGACCACAAGCCGTGCCGCCGATTGCTATATCATGTACACGCCGCACGAAGCTTTCCATGCTGGCCTGATAGTCCTTCCGTCACTGAAGACTGCAGAACTTCGAAACACAAAGCAGCTACAGGAAAGCACGCGAGTTGGGATAAACATGTAGCGGTTGACTAGTAAGATACTGGCATCAGTGTTGACATCCATCAGATTGGGACGACAATCTTGATCCCACTGACACCGGCCCTTAGCTTATCCAGCGCCGGATTCAACCCCTCCAGACCGCCGGCCTCGATCTGAATGCCCGGGCTGGGCACAATAGAACCCGACTTCAGGCCGCCCTGCAGCCATCCATGAAAACACTGGGATATGTGTTCATCCCTCTTCGCCGGATCCATTGGGGGATAATTGAACGTGATCTCGGTGTTGTCGAGCGTCGGGTGGTCGGGCGGCAGAATAGGCGAATGGGCCACCTTGGCGACTCCATTGCCCTTTGTTTCCTTGAGCACGTCCAGTGTGGGCTGCAGGGCTTCATTGACGACACAATGTGCGATGTGCAGGTCGACGCCATCCTTCTTCACCGCGTCCACAATCTGAGACACGACATCGGGCGCCCTGTAGTCGAAGACGGCGTGTGCTCCCAACGTCTTGAGGTAGTCGTGGTGTTTCGGGCTGGCGGTCGCGTAGACAGTGAACCCCAGCGACTTTGCGGATTGGATGGCAAACGAGCCGACACTGCTGGCGCCGCCCCAAATCAGCACGGCCTGTCTGTCCTGCGGGCTGTACTTGGTGTCGAGCGGAACGCCCACTGTCGTCCAGGCGGTCAATGCCGTCATGACAGCCAAGGGAAAGACAGCGCCCTCTTCAAACGACAGGTTGTCCGGCAGTGGGATAACGCCATCAGCCTGGGCCAAGACATATTGTTGGAAGGCGCCGTAGTCCGGCGAGCCGTGTTGGAAGAAGGACGACGCCAGTGCGATGACTCGGCTTCCGAGCGCCAGGCCGGAGACTTGGGAGCCCAGCTTGGCGACGATTCCCGACGTGTCGCATCCAAGGACGGCGGGGTACACAGGTACGGGCGGTATGCCGAAGTCGCGCTGGTAGTAATCGACGGGATTCAGGGCCACGGCCTTGACTTGGATGAGAACTTCGTTGGGACCGGGCTCGGGCGTCGTGCGTTCTCCGACGGACAGGGGGCCGCCTTTTTGTGGAAGAATGGCAGCTTGGTGTTTACTAGCCATGGTTGTTGGGTAATACTGAGCGAAGCGAGGTAGGAAATAGCTGCAAGATACGTCAAGAAAGCCGCGATATTGATAGCACGTCAAGAACACGCCTTGTATGCAGTACGCAAGATTTGGCAGCCTTGCCTTGGTGGGAAACAGCAAGTAAATGCAAACAGCCCGTAGCAAGCAGTGAGAAATAGCAAGTAAACAGCACGTAGCAAGCAGTGCAGGGCACCTCCAATTTTTATATGACTTATGACTGCTTACATCCGTGCTGGACAGGCAGGGTTGCCATAATTATTAATTATCGGACTTTAGAATAAAGCCGTTTCGCTCGAGGGTTGCGTAGGTCAGATTGAGGACCTGGATACGACGCGAGGTTAGCGGGGGCGGGGCTTAGGGGCCAGGAATACGAGCTGAAGTTTAGGGGCCTCCCTAATTGTGAGGCCTGAGGCTGGGTACAATGCCAAATGACGGGTTATCTCCGATCTCCTACACCACCAACCTTCAATAACTTGTTAATTATTCACAGCGCTAATTAGTATGGGATAATGCTGCCTTGATACCTTCTCTTGTAACTATATCTCGCACTCAAGCGGGTATGTTATCGATATAGCCGTGGATAATCTTTTGATCAATCCCATAATAATCCGCTATTATTATTTCAAATCGCATACAGCCTTATTAGCCTAAGGAGCCTTGGCCATCTCTCTTCGGATACGTACGTAGATGCGCCGGGTCCTAAGGCCAAACCAAACATTCCACCACCCTCCAAGTTCATTCCCTGACAACACTCGCACGATCGGGATCGGCGCGATTGCTGACTAGTAGGTAAGTTCTCTGTACAGGTAGATTGTTGATGGGATGGTCGTGCAGTCTCACACTGTACTCCGTACATGTAGCTATGTGGCCATATATGGGCACATGTACAGTATGTCCTCCGTACAGTATGTCCTGTAGCCACCTTGGCTATACTAGTGTTGAAGAGTTCCTTGTTCTCTCTCATCGCGGCCTGGGCCTGAGCTTGGACCTGAGCCTGGGCCGAAGCCCACCCTGCCTATTTCCTCTGTAGGAGTCTGTAGATAGTAGGGACTCAGACTTGCAGATGAGGCTGGGGAATGCTCCCTAAGAATTGACAAGTTTCTGTCAATCCAACTGCAATTCCCTGGTCTTCTTTGCCAGACGCTCCTCAATTTGCGTCCGAGGACTGGGAAGCTTGACATCCGGGAAGCGAGGATCTTTGGTCCAAGGAACAAAGTCGGAACCCTCGACCAACCACCTGAAGATCTCGGCTTCGAGTCGCTTGGCTACCGGAACATGGCGCGGGTCGGCGGCAAGATTGTGCATCTCGCCGGGGTCTTGTAGTCGGTGGTACAGCTCTGCGGGCTCGTAGAGTCGATAAACGTATGTCCAGGTCGGATCTCGGATACTGATGGCTTTCCCCACCAAGGTCGTGTCCTCGTGTTGGAGGCCTGCCTTGATGTCATATGGGTACGGGGCTTGTTCGAGGATCGGCTCCTCGCTGGTCAAGAAGCCCCCTTCGGAAAAGGCAAAGTCCTTGTGATGTTGGACCCCGTCGAGAAGGACGGGGATCAGAGACTTGCCATTGTGCGGGAAGCTTTCCGCCACGCCGCAAAACTCAAACACCGTGGGGATCAGATCGACCATTTCAGACATGACATCGGAGACCTGTCCTTCGGGTAAGCCGGCGCCGGCCAAGATCAGCGGTTCATGAACTAGGGAGTCGGAAAGACCCGAAGGCCATTTCTCGATGAGACCATGATCTCCCAGATATTCGCCGTGGTCGGTAAAGAACATGGTGATGGTGCTGTCCCACAACCCCAGCCGGTCCACCTTGTCGACCAGCTGGCCGAACTGGTCATCTAGCCTGGATATCATTCCATAGTAGGTGGCCTTGACCTCAGCCCAGATCTCATCCGTGGCCCGATGCGTGCCGTACCGATCTCGGATGGCCTTCATATACCGCGGCTCGTAACCCGTCTTCTGCGTGGCATGCGAAACCTCCGGCATGGCTGACCGATCGTACATGGAGAAGTATGGCTCTTCCACTTGGAATGGACAGTGGGGGAAAATCAAGGGGAGAAACAGGACCCAAGGGCGGTCGTCTGGAGGACATTCCAGCCATTTGAGGGCCGACCGGACGACCGCGTCGTCGTAGTCGAGTGACTCCTCGGGGCTTCGCAGGCCGCGATAGAAGAGACGGCCCCAGATATCCTCTGAAGGCACGGCACCCTTTGAAAAGTCGGGCACGAACCCGGGAGTCTCCAGGAAGCCATATTCGGTGACACTCAGCTCGGTCACGGTCGGGGCGAAGGTGTCTCCCCGGGGGGCTAAGAAAGCGACGTGATAGCCCCACTCTTTCAGCGACCGAAACATGTTCGGCTCCCAGGGCTTGATGAGGTTTTCGAGGCTTCGATGACCGCTGACATGGGGGTAGGTGCCGGTGAACATGCTGCATCTCGACTGAGAACAGACCGAGGCCTGGGTGAAGCAGTTGGTCAACCGCGTGCCACGACGGGCAAAGGCGTCGATGTTCGGGGTTCGGATCGGTGCCGTGCCATCGCTACTACAGCCCAGTGCATCGTACCGCAACTGGTCGGGCATGAAAATGATCAAGTTTGGCCTGCCCCTGCCCGTTCCATCGCCGGAGCTGACGGGGAGAGGGAGAGGCTTTGCCGGCAAGGAATGAGACATTGACTTGGTGCAATGGAGTGGACGTGAGGTTCGGTTCGCATGCAGATGGCGCAATATGCCATTGACATGTCTCCATGAAGAAGAGAAGCGCAGGACAGGTCACCATCGGGGCACGGGCGGCTGTCGGGATGAGGATCAGGGGTGAATCGAATCTTCAAAGCGGCCGTCGGAAATTCCGGTTGCGGTGATTGCACCAACGCGGCTGTCGGAATGGCGCCATCTGCAAACTTCAGCCTCAAACACCTGAGCTGCATTTGTGTCAACACATTGACCTGGGTAGCAAAGCCCATGCAGAGATCATGGTCGTGCGGCAATCGGCACTTCAGGAGTGGCAAAATGTTCCTACGCCGTGGTGGGAGCGACTGAGATACAAAAGGGGTGGCACCACAGTCGCAGTCGCAGGCAGGTCTTCTCGTCACCGTTGACCACGACCCTCACCTTGACCATGACCATCTTTTCCCCTCTGCAATACTTCAACCGGCCCCTGGCGTTGGGCTGCCTTCTGATAGCCCTGTCCTCGACCAACTATGGCTTTGACAATCAAGCCTTCGCGACCACACAGGCAATGCCGCCCTTCACCAGGCGGTTCGGGAAGCTGAACCATGCCACGGGCAAGTACGCTCTGGAACCGTACTGGCTGTCTCTGTTCAACAGTCTCAACTACATCGGCTTCGCTGCCGGTGTCCTTATCGGCACCGAAATCTCCTCTCGATTCGGCCGACGATGGTGCATGTTTTGCATGAGTTGCTATGCCTTGGTGACGGCCACGATCGCGGTGACCTCACAACACCGCGAACAAATCATGGCGGCCCGAATCTTGAACTACATTTATGTTGGGATGGAGTTGGCGGTTGTTCCGGTCTACCAAAGCGAGATCGTCCCGGCCCCGGCAAGAAGTCTTATTGTCGGCACGTATCAGCTGAGCATCGGTCTCGGTGGACTGGTGATCAATTCGGTCTGTCGCGGAACTAGCACCCTCTCTGACGACCGCGCGTGGCGCATCCCGCTCGGCCTGTTCTACATCATCCCCACCGTCATCCTGAGCTTGATCTTCCTCGTCCCCGAAAGCCCACGCTGGCTGCTCCTCCACGGCCATGAAGAGGAGGCCAAGAACAACCTGGAAAAACTGCGGGCGGGAGCGTTTACCCAAGAGGCGATTGAGACGGAGTTCCAAGAACTCAAATATGGCCTCGCAGTGGAGCAAGAAAAAGGCCGCTATATCGAGTTGTTCCAGGGAACCAATCTCATGCGAACGGTGTTGGTGATTATGATGAACGTATTTCAGCAAGCCACTGGCCAGGCCTTCGCCAGTCAATACGGCGCCATCTTCATTAGCCGTCTCGGGACGGTCAACCCGTTCAGTATGGGACTGATCAATGCCGGGATTGGCCTGGTGGCTCTCGCATTCGTCTTACTGATCAGCGATCGAATTGGTCGACGGTATGTATTCCGAATGGACATGCCATGCTCCATCCCCGCCTGGCGCAAGTACTTTTCTGACCGAAAACCAGGCCTCTCCTTTTCATCGGTGGACTCACCCAGGTGGCAGGATTGATGACGATGGGTGGGCTGGGGACACGCCACCCAACAGGTCGCGGAACGTCGATAGGAATTGTGTCCATGATGACGATCATGAGCGTCGGCTTCACCATTGGCTGGGCTCCCATGACCTATGTCGTGTCGACCGAGCTACCGGCGCTGAGACTGAAGGACCTGACGATGCGGGTTGGATTCGGGTTCAATGTTCTCTTCAAGTGAGTTTTCAGACCACCTCCAGTGCCATGAGGCCATACTTACCTTGACCCAGTTTTGCCGTCAGCTTTTCCGTCCCCTACTTGATCTACCCCCAGTACGCCGGGCTCGAGTCGAAAGTGGGATTCATCTTCGGATCGATCGCGGTTCTCTCCGTCGTCTTCACATACTTCTGTGTGCCTGAATGCAAGGGCAAAACCCTGGAGCAGGTTGATTACCTATTCCAGCACAAAGTGCCACTGCGGAATTTCAAGGACTATGATTTTGGGGGGATTGTGCTGGCGGGCGATGGGGATGAGGAGAAGGCAGCCGTCAAGGGACTGGCGACAAACTTGAGGCCTATCGATGCCGAACGTCAGTGATGCTAGAGGCGGAGGACGACACGACATAAACTGGACCTTGGTCGGACATGGAGTGCCGGGGGTGAGCCTGCCAGTCCTTGGACTTGTTGAATATTAGAGAGTATTCTCCAGCCTCATCTACAAGTACAAGTCTCAGTCTCTACCATCTACCCTGCCGGGGAAGGAAGACTCAAGGACACAAGAGAGCCCAGGAGACTCGCGCCTCCACCCCTCGCCCTCAAAGTTAGGTGCTGCCGAGTATATAGTCAGGGTGGCCCCCAGGCCTAAGGCCTGGGGCTGGGTGTTAGAACTCATGGTGCCTTATGTCGCGCTAGTCACAACACGTGCGGACTTAAGACGCCATGAATTCTGACCCCTAAGGACCCAGCCTAAGCCTTGGTACACAGTGACACTCACGGATGGCAAGGATTCAAGTTAGCAATATCTCTTTCACCTTCCAAGTACAAAGCCATTGTCAACGAGAGCAACCCAACCTACCAGCACTAAAGAACAAGAAAGCAGGCAAAGTTCACTTCGACATGGCGAGGATGAAGATGGAAGAATCGCCAGCCAAGTCTGACTCAGTACCGGAATTCGAATCCCCTCGGGTTGGCTACAAGAGCCAGACTGACGTGTCACACTTAACTCAGACATGGAAAGGAAGCAAAGAAAGATCACTGGAACAAGTTCCCACAGCGGATCGAAATTGTTGACGTCGAGGAGGGTAAAGAAGAAGAAGTCGAGGATGAAGAAGCAGACGCGGAAGAATCAGTCCAGGCCTGCCAGGACCTCTGCCATCTTAGAAAGAATTCGATCTGACACTGATACTGCACTCTGGTACCCCTGACAAATCTCGGACTCGGAGTGGGAGCGATATATCAATCATATCATGATATGGACTGATTCTTTGGTGAATTATACCACACTTTCACACGGGTCTTCATTGGAACCGGGCGTCCAACTCTGCTCGGAGAACCAGGCCATGTTGTCGAACCCGTACAAATCATGATACATACTTTCGTCAAAAAGTGCATCAAAAACGGACGTGTCGGGTTGCAGCGAGGAGAAGTCGATTGGGTGATCAAACTCGGGAAAGCGAGGTATTTCCTGGCCGGAAGTGGAGACTCCGGACCGAGCTGTCGTGGTTCCTGACATCTTCATACGAGGCGTGCATTGAGGTAATGTTGGAGGTATCGCTACTTCGTCACCCTCGGGCTGGATATTCACGTCGAATATGATACTCTGATGGGACAGGATCTGCTGAGAGGCAGGTGAGAGGTCGGTCGGTCTGTCCCCGTGCCGTGGACATCGGTTCGAATCCTGGTCTTCAAGCACAGCCGAGGTGTTTGATAGGTCTCGCTCGACCATGGTTGCCAGGTCCGTCTGTTGACTCGGCGTCAGTATATGTGAGTGGCGTGGATAGTAGTTGGGGCTTACCGTTTTCTCGGGCGTTATCTGGTGTGGGAGATATCTGCCTTGGACCACAGAGAGACACACCGCGGCAGACGACTTGACCTTCCCTGCAGACATGCCGCACCCCTGACTGTCGCTCTGAAATCCATAGAACAGATATCGCGCACTCTGGTAGGCACAGGCCACCGAATCCCAGTCCAGGAAGAGTGAATCGATTGGTAGAGACTGTAGCGTGGTGAAGATTTCGATGATGGAAGCCCCGTGGTCGAAACACTGCCTCCGACAGTGGGAGACGAATTCCGGGGTCAACCTTTGGGTGGTGGACTGTGGCAGGGCCTCCCGCAATCCCGACAATGCTATTCGAAACAGATCGCAATGACATTGATGCCACCAGAGATGAAACAGCACGAATGCACTCAGTCGTGACGAGAAAGCCCGCAATCGTAGATTGTTGGCCGAGAAGACATACTTCGCGGGGAGGCATGCTGCGATTGCCGCCAGGTCGCGGCCCAAGGAGGTGATGCTGCGTTCGATTTCCTCCGTGTCGTGGGAGCGCGCCGCGACCACCCGCTTGGTGTGTTGCAAGATTCGACTCCTCATCCATGATATGCGGATGTACAACGCCACCAAGCCGGTGTTGGCAGGGAATTGGCCCGAGGCTGATTGCGAAGTCTCCAGATCCGGAGTGGTCTCATCGACACCCAGTTCAAAGTTCTCTTCATTGCACGGCAGCTGGATATGCAGCGTCTCGGGTGCGCACAGGCGAAAGTCGGGGAGACCCCCGGACATCATGCCATCGAGCGTGAAGACCGACCACATCAACCGTCTGTTGGACTCCCGTGCCACTGCACTCCGTTCCGGGTTTTCGTAGTTTAGACGGAGAATGTACGCCATGCGAGTGGCTGTCGGGAGGAGCATGAATGCCATTGCCCGTTGCCGGATCAGACCTCTGAATCTGATGGCAAGCACGAGAACCTGGAGCTTGGTGACTGAAGGCCGTTCCAGCTGCTGTAACACGGGTCCCTGCGCGAAATCCATGTATCGGCTGGCGGACACACCGGTTTCTGCGTCCACGTCGGTGAGAAGGACGGTGAGGGCAATGATGGCAAAGAGAAGGCCCTGGTCGGCCCGGCCGGACTGGTAAAGCTGGAGCAGAGAGGCTCTGTGAAGAAAAGAAAAGACGGGAATAGGGTAGATGTGCTCGAAAAAGGCATCGAAGATCTTTCTCATGACACGCAGCGGAGGGAGGGCAGGCAAACCTGCATTGTCCACTTCCACTTCCAGGCAGTCCATATGGTCCGTCATACTCCGACTGTCGGACTGCATGATGACCGAGTCGGACAAGGCGTCGGTGGATTGTCTCGAGTCTTGCTCTGATAGGGAAGCCGTCCCCGTGGACGTGACATTCGTATGTGGCTCCGATCGTGGAGCAGGCCCAGGCCCAGACTGTGTTTTCTTGTGTGGCGGATATACGCAACCGAGACCTAGATCAAGACACCTCCGGCACTGGGGGAGTTGGCCAGTGCAGCGGATCTTGCGTGCATGGCAATGGAGACAAGCTCTTATTGCCCGTTGTCTCGGCAAGTCACACATCGGCCGGGTGGAAGAGGAAGTGGCGTCTGGGAAGACACACGACAATCCAAGCCTGTCACAGTGATCGCAGGCAGCCGAGCCATCATTGTCATTGCCGTTGTCACTGTCATCTCCATTTCCATTTCCACTGCCACGACCACCACAGCGGACTTTGCGGGTGCGGCAGGCGGCACAGATGTCTCTGGAAGGACGGTATTTGCGTCTGGCTGCGGGCATGGAGAGGAACTAAGGGAAATAGGAGATGGGAGAGGGGAGAGGGGAGATGCCAATCATCTGGGGCATCTTGCTGGACCAGGGAGCAGAAAGCAGAGAGACAGATGTAGCTGTGTAAGGTAGGGTGTATGGCAAGTCGCACCTGAGGATTACCACAAAGTGAGGTTGAGAGAGCAGGCAAAAAGCATATGCACTAGAGCACGCCATTCCACCCAGCAGTTGCGCCATGGGCCCCACTGCAGCCAATGACCGACGGGTCTGGAGCCAAGCATCATTCCTGCCATCGACTGCACCGTACGGAGATGTACTCCATAGATCACCTTACCTCCATGAGACACGTCCAAAAGTCCATACGTCCCGGACCACTGCTGTTTTCGAGGTATGTTTGCGGAGCCTTAATATGTCAGAGCACTGGGAGCCCTCTAGGACTTAGGCCAACTAGGAAATAGGGGGCTCAGGCTAGCATGTACTCCAGAATTGCTACCAAGGCTGGAGTGGAGGACTCACTAAATAGAAAGCTGTAGTATAGCTCGAGTTATCGATATACTTCGAGAGAGAGAGAACAAGAGCAAATAGTCTTGCGCGCCTTGGCCTTGTTATGTGACCAAAGGGCCTTCCCTGGATGCCCCGCCCCTGACAGCTCTTCCTCTTCGCACTACTCTGCGCGTGCCATGCATGCCATACTCTCGTCGGTACTCACTGTACATACTGTACTGTATAGTCCGACTGTAGTTAATATCTGATCTACATGTACGGAGTAGATCCCATCCACCCACTGGCTAGCCTAGCCTTGTACTTGGACTACGTACCTTACCTGCAACCTACGCCACTGCTGACCGCTGAGATGTATAGCATGAAGAAGATGAAGAACCACAATCGTTGAGTTGGTAAGTCAGTACTGCATCCGTACGGAGCCTCCGACTCTGCAATCATAATATGGGAAACAAAGGCCCTAGGCCACCCGAGAGAAGATTCTGCCTCGATCCACCGCACGCGACCTGTTCGAGTTCCTGCGCAACGAACAGTTCTTCTACCGCATCAAGTACACGATCAGATGTCTGTCCTTGCGCGTCGCCACTGGGTGGTCGGCGTGTGTACTCAAATCGCCCATGACCATCGCCGTCCAGAACGCCGGGTGGCATTCTCGAATACTCGAAGACTCACCCGGAGTTGCTGGTAGAAGAAGGAACACGATACTCCAAGATCCTGACACAGTCAACATATCGTCCTTCACATGAGGTGAGCTGAGCTGATGCGATCTAGTCTGATTTGATGACTGTACGAGCACCACTATTGTGTTCGATCTGGCAAGGAAACAAATGCAAAAAACCTACAACGCGAGGTGTTCGGCCTGTAGACAGGGTCGAATTGGCCGGGGAAGTGTTCGGAGCTGGGGCCGGTGTGACGCTGGGCTAAGGCCTCTCTGTGTGACAGTGGACACGGGGATGCGCTTGACCAGGGCATGCTAGACTCTCCAGAGTGAGTACGTTCATCCAGACCGAAGATGAGGAATACGGGCTGACCGGGAAATCTATAGACATTGATCGACGGGTATCAAGACCTCCCTGAACCCTGAACGACGCCGACTGCGATGTGTCCGCCTGTATTCCGTCTGATCCAGAGCCTGTGGGCTGGTCAGCAGCGTCTGGGTCAGTGGGTCAAATGGAAGACAGCTGCGGCTCATTATCGACGTATACGAGTCCCATCGATCGATCGTCAAGACAAAGTCTCGGCCCCTATCCTATCACCCTTGTTGTCGCAAGACAAATTTGTCTTGGCTCATCATCTTTACCAGCCGGTCCTTCCATGTTTTCAGCATCTTAGGTGACTCTGCTCTGTGCTGCATGTCTGGAAGAGGAGCGAGCACGGCTGTTACGCATAGATGCCGCAGTAACAGCATCCACATCGAACTCAACCACCACAGGGCTGGATGCTGAGATCTTGGCTCAACACAACATTGCACCATGGTCGGAGCGACATGGAGAAGACAGATCCGGGCCAGCAGAGTGGACATGGGTAGCGAGGGCGCAAGGAAGCGGTGAATGCGAAAGTAAAGCGTTAAACAGAGCAACGTAGACGAGAGAGCAACACAGGCGAGACTCTCGCCGAGTAGTTCAAGGCACTTCTCTTTGTCAGGCTCGCCGAGAGCGTTGCTCGGTCAAGTACGTTACTCTCTCGAGTACGCTACTCTGTGGAGAGTGTTGCTCTGTTAAGAGCGTATCCAACATTCTTGAAGAGAGCTAGAGTCGCACCCTGCTCGAAGCCGCGAATCCGCAGTACTTGAGAGTTTAAGGAAATCACCGCTATATGTCTAGGCTACCACTTTACGATTAGACATCCGAGCCTGGACAGATTGGATGGATTCTTCGCGATTGACAAAGTTGTGGCTCTACAGGACTTGTGTCTTGCAAGTGATCAGTCTATTGCGTGTTTCCATGTTAACATGCTTACAAAAAGAACAAGAAGGGCAATAAGGACAAGAAGACGACGCAGCGGCGCCCGGCCAGCCACAGCCACAATCGTCACCATATTACGATTTATCAGACTTTGTTTGCTGATCGATCGAGGATGAAATGTACCAGGTTGAGCGCCTCAGGGCTGGGAGACCAGGGAAACGTCGGGGTTTGGATATCCAGGAAGACCGTGGACAACAAACAAGAAGGTTTCACAATGTTCCAGATGGGCAGCAGTGTTTCGTTGAGCCTGGGAACCTCGCTGGGGGTGGAGGGCAAGTATTTCCCATTTCCCATTTCCCATTTCCCATTTTCCACTCGGGTTTACGTCCGCGATGGGATGGATCTTCAAGGAGCTTGTGGTTAAAGAGACGAGCTTTGTTATGTAGTCGCTCTGCTACCTGTGTGCCTGACCGCCGAATAATGTCACTCACTCTCCAGGACTTTTTTTGGCATGATTTTATGCCTCGTCGTTGGCTGCCAGCGGCACAGGATGCTGGTGGTCGAAGATGATGTTGGAGAAATTGCCGTACACCGCGTCGTTCTCTTTCATTTCATATCAACTCGTCTCATCCTCGTGCTATGTCCCCGTAGCCGTTCTGTGCCAGGCCACAGCACTTGACCGTGTCGATATAGATGCCAGATCAGCCAGCGGGTGACGGACGTTGTAAACTTTGAAGAGTTAAGAATAATATGAAGAAGTATAGTACAAGGTGTAAGGTTGCAAAGTGTACGGTGCAAGTTGCAAGGTGCAAGGTAAAGATGCAAAAGTGGTGGAGGAAAGGTGTGGAGTACAGAGTGTAAAGGTGCGCAAGCTGTAGAGGAAAGTTGTGGAGTACAGAGTGTAAAGGCACAAGTTTAAGTTGCAGGTTGCAAACTAAAGCAAAGACCATATCAAGAGGCATGATTGTCAAGGGGCGTGCTACAACAGTTGTATCACGGCGAGGCTAAGGGGCAAGGCTATCAAACAAAATGCGGGTCCAAGGCTTTACAGAAGAGGCAGCGGAGCGCAGACAGCGCAGACAGTGCAGGCAGCGCAGGCAGCAGGCGGTGGTTCGCACAATCACAGTCACTGCCACAGCCAGGGAAGGGTGGGGTTCACATAACAGCCAGCGCAGGCAGCGGAGTGCAGGCAGTTCAGGCAGCGCAGGCAGTAGCTGGTGGTTCACACAATCACAATCACAGTCAATGTCAGTCATCGCCACAGTCACCACCACAGCAAGGAGAGGGGGGCTTGTGTGTGGGTGTGTGGGTGTGTCGTACACCTCTTTAGGTACTTCAGCCTATATGGTCAAAGCCTGTTCCGGGCGCGTCCTGCGTGGTCCTCGGCTGGGGAGGGGTGCTTAGAAACTTTACATAACGGGCGGCGTAGACAGCGGAGCGCAGGCAGCGCAGGCAAGGCAGTAGGCGGTGGTTCACACAATCTCAGTCACAGTCATAGTCAGTCACCGCCACAGTCATCGCCACAGCCATAGTCACGTTTATGGGTGATTATTCCCTTTGTGTGGCGCGTGGCAGTATGAAGGATCATGTGACTAGAGACATGCTCCGTACTTCGTACCCCGTATCTCGTGCCCCGTATCTCGTACCCCGTACACCGTAGAGATTCTATAATTCTACTGCCAAGCACGTGATCAGGCAAGGCTTGGCATACCTAAGAGTACGGCGTAATATATGTTACATGTACCAGGTACATCGCACTCTTTGCGCCCTTGGTAGCAGTGCTCCGCAGTACTCAATTCTGCCGGCAGAATAGCCTGTTGCCCGCCTTCAACAACAACCAACAACAACCAACATCACATCATCATTTCTTTGCTGCCTGATGCGCTGGCACTACTGCGCGATTTTCATTTTCAGCTCGGGGTCAGAATGCCGGTCTACAGCTGCAGTGACACAGTGATCATTCAGCGACAAGGGATGGCATATGTGACTCGGTGATTGCCAGCGAAAAGGGATGGCACATGTGAGTGTCCGTGCCCCCTCCTCCTCAATCAAACTTTTCCCGTGCATATACGAGGACAGCGTTGGGCAGCTCTGCATTGCATGTGATATGTCAACTCAGTGCTGTTAGGTATCACAATCCTCCTCAATCAGACTTTTTCCCGTACATATACATTAGGTAGCTCTATATTATATTAATATATTAACTAAGTACTATACTTTCCTCCCTAAATTATACTTTTTTACGTATATATATATTAGGTAGCTCTATATTATATTAATATCTTAACTAAGTGCTGTACTTTCTTTCCTAAATTATACTTTTTTATGTGTATATGTATTAGGTAGCTCTATATTATATTAATATGTTAACTAAGTGCTGTGCTTTCCTCCCTGAATCATACTTTTTCACGTGCATATGTATTGGGTAGCTCTGTATTGTATTTGACATGTCACCTCCGTCCTGTTGAATATCACAATACGATTCGTCCAAGATAGCAAAGCGCCGTGTTGGCCAACTCTGCAGCTCGCGTCGAGGGTCGACCAGGGCCGCTGTGCTTCCCGATTCGACAGAGATAACAAAGCTGAGGCTGCAGGATGGGTGTTTGCAGAAACCCGAAAGCTGCGTCGACATTCTGCCCTGCGATTCGTCAAAGATAGCAAACGTTGGGTCTTGGGGGTTGTGCCGGCAGAAAACTGCCTCGCGATTCGACGACGAGAGCAAAACTGAGTTTGGAGGGTGGCTGCTTGCAGAACCTGCAAGTCGCGACAAGTATTCTGCCTCGCCATTCGTCCAAGACACCAGAATTGAGTTTGAGGGGACGGTGCTGGCCAATTTTGAAGCCCGCGTCGAGCATCGACAAGGGACAGCGTGAGGGAATTAAGTCATTGGCCGTTTAGGCGCTACCCCCCTACCCCAGACCCCGGTCGCTCCCCCGGTCCCTCCCCCGGTCTTCGACTTTTTTAGTGCTTCACCCTGGTCTTTTAGTGTCGCACCCCCGGTCTCCTTACATGTCCCAGCCTCACTTTTTCCATCCAACCAGCACTCCAGGGTGCCTCAGGGGGGGTGAGGGGTCGGTGAGAGGACGAGCATCCGGCCAGAAGTTGGGTATCTGGCCATCCCCCCTTCATGCCAACTTTTCGACATTTTTCTACCTCTTTCTCCCGCCAAAAAGTGAGACCACCCAACCGTCACGTGGTCAGTTACATGAATTGTGCCTTGGCCCTACATATTCCCGCGTCCTGTTCGACCGTAGGCGCCGTGGTCATGGCCACATACTCCGGAGTAGGGAGTCTGGTGGCAGCTTGCTCGTCCGCACCGCACCAAGGCCGGATTCTAGTTAATCCGGCTGAATTCTTACGCTGACCTTGTTGTTGCTAACCTCGTTGCTGGGAGAGTGATCCGTACACGACGTTCTGCAAGACACGACAAGTATCGGACTTGCACGTTGTACGGAGTAAGTTTGAACTCTCTTCCTCTTCTCTCCACCTAATTCTAGCGGGGTCGTGGAGACGAGGGTTCGTAGGCCCAAGCAGGAGAGGGAGATCGATCAGCACGAGGCCGAGAAATCATATAAGTAAGTTAAGGTGTTGTAGGCGCTATAGGCGTTGTAGGCGTCGTGGATTACCTAGTAGGCACTATATGCGGCCTAAGTAGCCTCTGTAATGAACCCCTAAGCCTTCTGTAAGATGCCTAAGGGCCCTCGCACAACGTCTCTACCGTTGTACAACACCCATCACGTAGTAAGATAGCCAAAATAGGTACAGTGCGGATTAGGAGTTGAAATAGGTGCCCTAAGATTTTCCCGTAGAGCCTGGAGGCACCGACTTAGGCATTCCCAACCTTGCTTGTCACCAGAAGGCTGGTGTAGGCACGCCTGTGCGGAGTATAGTCTGGGCTCCCCCATCCCCCTTGAAGTTTGAACAACGGGATGCTTAATAGTGGTAAAGTATAACGGGAACGGGGGCGGGGCGGGAGGGCATTAGTAACGAGTTCTCGTCGTCGCTTCTAGTCTTGGGGTCGCCCAATTTTATGCGCTTCAGTGGTGGTCCAACAAGCTGTCTAGAAGCGACTCCGACTCCACGCCGATATCGAACCCTACCCATTCCCAAAACCTATGCCCAAGTCTGTCAAACCTAGGCACTAATTTAGGCTTTCCCAGCCCTGTGCTTTAACTAGAAACCTGGTTTAGGCATGCTGTCTATACTATAAGCATGTGCTCCCTGCGACCCTTTGATAGAGAATATAGAACATTTCAACCTTTGACAAAGTCATGGCCGCCATTCATCTTTATTGCCAAACGTCTATGATTTGCTGCCTTTTACAAGGCTATCACAATCCGAGATCCAGATGTGGTGCTGTGATGGACGATTCAACAGTAATGCCATTGCACACGCAATGTGGTCATGCGTAGCCGGTGGCACCAGTGGTCCCTACCTTATCCATGCATGTCCGACTATGTGGCCTGAAGTGTGGCCTAAGGTCAATGTTGCGGGCACCACAGGGGCGACTTGGGGGCTAAGGATGGGCGTCAGGATTCATGGCACCTTATATCGCGCTGGTCACAACGCTTGTGGAGTTAAGGCGCCATGAGTTCTGACACCCACCCTTAGGCTTAGGTCACCCTCCTAAAGTCAACTAAAGAACGAAAGTAAAGTGGCTGCAGTGCCTAACATCAGGCTTAGGGGCAAAGGCTTAGGAGGCTGCGTTCAGTTCAATCAAGACGTCACTCGCGTTGATGATTGTGCACCCACGGAAAGTGATGCTCTTTCTTGATCCGTAGAAGGGCTAAGGGGCCCCTAAGCCTAAGGCTCAGCGCTCCCGGAATGGCTGGTCCCGGTCCAGCTACGGCTCGCCATTGAGGTAAACGTACTCCGTACATCAGATCCAATGTGAACAAGCAGACATGGATTTGAATGGACCTGAATCGAAGCATTTCCTTAATCCTCGCTGGATCTCCTTGTGGTGCCCTGCCCTATCTGCACCGAGGCCGGTTGCCCTCTGATGGTGGCCATGACACCCGTGTCTTTGAAGAGGTGCCAGCCGTGCAAAAAACACTAGAAGTTTAGAGCCAAGCGAGTTCAACCCTCCCCGCGCGCTGATCGCTGATCGCTGATGGGATTGCCAGCACTACGCCTAAGGCGAGCCCATCGGGATGTTTAAGGTGCCTCTCCCGTTTACAGGAGAACGTCAATCCTCAGCTCCTCCCCCTCCACCAAGTCATGGACCTACTGTTCCTCCACCGCCCCCTCCTAGCCGGTAAAGCTATATGCCTTCTACTCAGATCGTACCACCGCCATTGCCGCCCAAAGCAGGACAGCCACTATTTCACAGAACATCTCCTGCTGCTATCTCGCCTCCGCCACCACCTCCACCGGCCGGGCAGAATAATCCTCCGCTATTACCACCCCCTAACACTCGTGCAGTTCTTCCTCCCTCTGCGGGAGCCAGCGGTTCGATCATGACCTCTTTCCCCTCGACCGCACTTAGCATGTCGCGCAGTTGTGGTATGCGGCATCTGGCATCTGACATTTAGCACCTTTCAAGCCGGCCGGAACAACGCCTCAGGCCCGACCTGTCCGTATCCTCCAAATCCAGCAGTCCCCGTATCCGAGGCTTCTTCCTTGTTCCTTCTTCCTCCTTCGATGACCTCGTCCGACGCACACTTCCCGGAAGGTCTTTCATGGCATGATGGTTGCTATGCTTGCTTCTGCCAACCATTTTCGTGGACCCCTGTTTCTTGCACTGGCTCTCAGCCTGGTGCTGGCTGGTTTTCTCCTGCTCGACTTGTTGAGGGCTTCACAACTACCCCGTAGCCCATTCCAAACCCCTGGACCACATTTCTGGCCTCGCGCCTTACGTGGATTGTCGAGACCACCGTGGGCCGGTTATTGTGCTGCACATTTAAAATTCCTTGTGATTGGGTGTGCGGCCAATATACCGGCAATTTCGCACGACATTTCTAGCATAACGAGTTCTTGGTCAACTCCATCGGCGAGCCTGTTGTCAAACTCGGAGAAGATCTGCGTCAACTTTGATTTCTTCTTGGTTAAGAGCACTGAACTACACGCCACCTGCACTGCACGCAAGCGCAGTTATCGTCAAGGTGCTGTACATCCCCGTACATGTCGGAGCATGCGACTCGAGCTGGCACGCAGACGCAGACGCAGACGCAAATGCATGTTGCTGAGGGGCCGGCGACGGAGTGTTGGTTGGCGGGATGAGACGAAACCCTCGACAAACTGACAACCTCCTGACACTTATGAGGACGTCTGAGCAATACACCCCCGCAAGAACCTGGAGCATACTGCCCCGAGACGACGCCATGTTCTACGAACCCGAGCGATTGCCTTCAGCAAGATGGGCAATCATAAGCAGGTTTAGGCCGTCCAGTGGTCGAGGCGCGGGCGTGGTCCTGTCAGGGCGGCGTTGCCTGGGGAAGATCCTTTCTTGAGTCGATTTCAAGTTCGTCGACGATGCATGGCGGCGGCATTGGAAGCTGTGGAAATGGAGCCATCTCTGGTTGCGATTCGAAAGTTAAACACCAGAGTCATGGGCAAGTGATGTTGATGTACCTGGATGAGTGTTTGTAAGCGAGCAAGCTTTGAAGACCATGCGGCCCTACTGTAGCATTGATTGGAGCCTCGCTGCCATCCTGGATGGGTAGTCGGTAGCTTCCAGCGGTTGAACGCCAACATGACTCTAACCATATATTGAACGCAGTGATCTCGGTCAGTAAGGTTGTCTATAGGCTTGAATTGCTTATCGATGATTCGAATGGAGGTCTCGTAGGTGCGGTTGGTGATTTCTTTGATCTTCAACGGCGGTCTGGAGTGGAATTTAGCATGGTATGACACCTTGAAGAGGACATTCTCCATGACATAGGAGCTATAAGGATGCCGGAACTCGAGTTTCTTGCCCTTGAATAGAACATCGTAGAAACCCTAGACCGCGGGCCGAGAGAATGCGCGTTTGCCACCTCCTGCAATCTATATCAAGTCAGTTGGAAGGGACAAAATGAGGCTGTACTTTTTTCAACATGGAGTTTGTGGAGATAGGAAATGATCAACATCTTCTTGCCATGAATACTGATCATGGTTGTGCAAGTCGGAGAGGTCGCACTGCCGGTCTCGCGGATGATTGCCGCCATTGTTCGGCCACGTCACAGCAACCAACTCCACAGATGAGAATGATCATGATGATGCGCAGGTGCTTTTATATCTTGAGATCCGGCCATTGTCAGAATGTCGAGTCCAATATGTCTAAGACATGCACGGACCGGATAAACGATGAAAGTAGGAGTAGATAGGTCAACTACTCAGAGTAGTAAGCTAATAATGGTACACCTTGACGTTGATGGCGACCGTGATCGTGATCGTGATGGTCACCTTGACGGCGGGAGTGAGCGTGTTGGGCTGAAGTTCGCAGCCATCGGGTGACACAAGACTCTTGAAGAGGAGGGAATAGAAGGTCGAATCCCTGGAGGAGCGTACGGGGTACGAGTGCCACAGAAAGGACAGCTCCAAATCATGCTGATTTTCTTTTCAGGTGAAGGAGGGAGGGGGCGGTTGTCCCAATGCAAATGCGCCGGTGTGGAAAGTGAAGTATCCTTGATAATGGTGTGCCTAGGCTGTTCTTGGTGATGAAGGTACTCCTCTCCGAGCCTTAGCTGTCTCCCTCGCCATATCAGCGTTCATGTTGGATTTTCGAATCTACAGTGGGCAGTGCTTGTGATCGTCGCCGCTACCATCATTAAGCTCCGGAGATGCCGGCACCGGAGATGTCGGCTTGACGTGATCGAGATCTCGGACCTGATCTCCGACACCCGGCATCTCCGGTCGGGTTTCTTCTCCGACAGATAGATCTATCCGGCATCTCCGGTCGGGTTTATTCTCCGACAGATGTATCCGGCATCTCCGGGCTTGAGGCAAGGGGAGAGGAGGACAGTCTGCAGGACGCGAGAGCGTGATTCCAGACCGCTGGGTCGTCTGGTACCGAGCTCTCTGAGCATGTGAGGCTGTTGGGGCTGCCACGCAAAAGGAAAAGGCCACCGATCCACTGCATTTCATCCATAAATGCTCCTACTATGTCCTCTTCCGTTGTGGGAATATTGTTCAGCATTGACAATGATGATCATGATCGGCAGGAGACGATTGAGCTGGTATGTTGCAACAGGACGTGACGACAGGAGAGGCATTGGGTCCGACGTACTGTGTAGCGGTCAAAACAAACCAAACAAGCAGTGTACTGCTGCAGCACATGCGACAAGTGTGAGATTCCGCAGGCCAGTGACTGAGTTTTTCACTATTTTTTAAAAAACTTTTATATTAAATAATATATAATATTATTTATTATTATTAATTCCTTTTAACGTCCAGTAATCACCCTTCGCGGGCCTATGAAGACGGTTCTCTCTTCCCTATCCCTCCTTGCTTACTCCCGCTCTTGTTCGCTCTCTCCCTCCCTCTCCATCTCTTCCTCTTCGTCCCTTGTTGCTATCTCTCCTTCGTCGCCCTCCTCCCCCACCTCTCTGTAGTTCCTGTACTGTGCCAGCAGGTCTGTGGCCAGGACTAGGCGGGCCGCCTTAAGGCACAAGTAATCTATTAATTTATATTAATATACTTATTTAATATAATAAATATATTTATTATTATTAAGAAGTAGCTATAGTACTTCTAGATATAAAAGATAATAATCTTTAAGAATTTAAAAATAAGTTCTTTTAAAAAAAGAATAATTATTATAATATAATAGTCTTTTCTTAGACTTTTATAGTTATTATATTAAGAGTACTTATAAGAGCTATACTTATTTTATTTAATTATTATATAAGAAGTTCTTCTTTTTCTTAATAGTATAAGTAATCTCTATTATATAGAATATCTAGCTACTATCTATAACGTGCATGATAAGCGAGTGAAACAGACAAGCGAGTGAAACACCTCACCAAATTTCCACACCATCCAACTTTCAATATGATTTTCTCCACCACCAGCGATGGCAACTATTAATGAGGAACGAAAAATAAATCTTGCTCTTCAAGCTATCAGAAAAGACCAAAATCTCAGTATCCGGGCCGCAGCTACGATCTACAAGTGTAATCACGT
>NW_006912908.1:289223-337788 GCF_000585565.1 Capronia epimyces CBS 606.96
GGTGGTCCGAGCCAGCGGTCCGAAACGCGCGCGCGACGGTGTGGTGTCTGCGGCAACGTCGGACACAACTCTAGAACCTGTCAAGTAGTGATTACTTCGTCTGAAGAAGAGGAATTTAAGTAGTTACAAACATTTCTATGCGTTGTGGTTGCGTGTAGGTCAAAAATGTCGAGGTGGTCGGGTTGAGGTGTTTCACTCGCTTGTCTGTTTCACTCGCTTATCATGCACGTTATACACACTTATAAAATATCTATAATTACTATACTTAACTAGTCCTAAACCTAGATCTTCTAATAAACTCTATAGAATTAGATTAATACTTCTACTAGACGGATTAGAAATCTATTTAGATAAATAGAGAAAATTTTACTCTAACCCGAATCTATCTAGTATATAGCCTAAGTGCGTGCTTAGAGAGGTTTCTAGTTCTACACCACCTACACGCTAATAGTTATACTATACTAAGTTTAGATCATAGTTAACCCGACCGGATAACATAATATTATCCTAATCTCGCTGTTATCCTAGACCTCGTTGTACGTAACCACGCTGTACCTTTGGTCTTTCCTGGCTGTCTTGATTCCCGTTATCATGTGCCGGCTGTCTTCTCCGGCCTTCGTCTAGTATATATGGCCTGACTTCAGAACATCTCCCATCGAGGTTGACCGCAGTGCAAGGTTGGTGTATCTAGGCAATTACCGTTCCGCGTGCACGCTCTCTCGACGGCTTGGTCACTTCAGCGCTTGCCTCGGGCCTATCAGAATAACGGAGAAATAGGTGAGTTTGCGAATGACATCATGACATGCACTCGCGCCTAATTCGCTGAGCTTTAGCAGTCCTGACTGACCATCAGTTTCCAGCCACCCGTCCATTCCGTGGTGTTTATTCTTGCAAGGATGGTGAGCACGTGATAGAATGTCTTGGCTCTCTCTGGTGTCACTCCGGAAAGGACCAAAAGGATTGGCTGATGATACCACGCACCTTCAGTATCTCGCGCCTGCCTTCTCTCTTCGCCCATCATCACTGTGTCATACCTGCACCTCGTCATATGTCACCTGGTAGGGCATGTGACTCTGAGAATCACCTGACCAGAGCCGCGCCCATTCCCCTCTTCCCTCTCCAACGCAACCTGTCTTCCCTCTTGTCAGAGACAGCCACCCGCATAAATAATTCCACTGCAGCGTTGCCATTGACGCTCTCCTTGTTGGTTTCTCACACAACACACCTTCTCTCCTTACATATACTCATCGGTCTGTATCATGGCCTCGTGTCCCATAGCAGAGTCAGGGATGCACCCCACTGCTCCCTGGGACGTATAGTCTTCAGATCTCTTACTGCTGACTCACGACTTGGGGGTGCTCGCTGAACGATCAAGTCTGACTGGTGAAATCCCCGGAGTCTCATGTAAGCCCGTTGCTGATTGGTGGGTTGGATCGGAGCGTTGGATGGATGAAGGGGGTGTGGGAGGTGAGAGCCTGGAGGTGCCACCCGCTGTCCCAGTTTGCTGATGGTGGTGGCAGTTTGGGGGCTGCCAGCCCGCTGCGGAATCTCCAGTGTCTGTGATCCGTGTATCTGTGACCACATGCAGTCGCTTAGCACACTCTTTGTCCCGTGATTGGTGGTTGGTGAGATCTGTGACCGAAACTGCGCACCCCGCGTAGCCCTGGGCACAGGCCCTCGACACGGCGTTCTGCTGTCTGTCAACCAACTGCACTGCAATCACCCGACCGGCTCGAGGCCGCCAATCGGCATCTCTACTCCACAAAGGTGGGCTAGTGTCATCGATTGGGATGTTCGGTCGAGGAGCTTGACTCTCCTCCCTCTAGAGCTCCTTCAGCTGCTGGGCCTCAATTCCAATACACATCTGTATACCCTTCAGCTCGACTTCAAGTTTTGAGACCCTCATGGTAGACTAAGCCAATTCAACCTCGGGCGCGGCAGTCCTCCTCAACGAACTTGGCACCGGCTCGGACCAAGGCTTCGAGTCTACGCGTCGTCACCGAATTCTTTTGCGAAGGCGTCAAAGTACCTCCCCACCACGCAATCAAGTCCACTCACTGTCTCACCTAAGACGATCACTTTCTTCTGAGACCACCTCTGTAGCTGCGGACAGGGTGGCGAATCTCAAGTACATGGACGACACACTTAGGGGGGGCACTCCGTGGATTGATCACTTCCTTAAGACGTACCGTGGGCGACCTTGAGGGAGTGTTGGATCATTCGCCTTCTTCAAGCAGCCTATGAAGGCGATAGATTACCCTTTCATGAAGGCTGAGGGTGGCCGGAGACGCAAACTGAGATGTGCTGCCAAGTCCGATGTCACATTTGCAGAAAGCTACAGGTTACTGTTAGAAAGACCGAGGACAATAGCACGTCCCGATGCGCAGATCAACGGTTCGACAATTCAGGCACAACACGGACGTCGGTTTGTGGCCAGCCTAAAGCCATGGAAGACTGGAGATGCTGCTGGTGGCAAACTGAAGCTGATTCTGAATTGAAGGATATACGAGAGAGGGCTCTTGCCATTCCTCATGCGCAACATAACCCTTGCCTTGGATCCACTGCTTCCTAGCCGCCGATAATTTCTCCTTCACTGCAAACACCGTGCGAAGACATGCACATACCGCGGCAGATAATGGTGTGATATAATGGCTTTATCGGATGATAACAATAACAGCCATCACAAATGCCACTGTCAACCGGTACATCGCCAAGGATGGCCATGTTCCAGCCACAACCCCAGCCTGCAACAGTACTTATCTCAGAGCAGGTTACAATGCTGCACTAGCTTTCCAAAATCGCCCAGACATACACCTTCCACACTCACGCCGAACGCTGTCCAGCCCTGTTGTTGGCAAATGGTCGCGGCCGAAAACTCTGTTATCTTCGGCCCCCTGGCTGGCGCGTCGAAGAATTTCCCTCTGATCCATGCCACCACACATGATCAACTGCCTTATACCAGAATGGGCAATCAAGGGAGTAGACGAGAATATTGGGCTGGTCTATGATCCCGTGTTCATTCGACGTTTTTGTACACTGTGCTTCAGCCTGGGCATGATGGGCTTCAGCATTCCACATTTCAAGTGCCAGCCTGATCATCTCGTTTCACAGTTCGACCTCAAATCAGAGTTTGTCCCGCTCCATGAACTTGACGATCTCAGTCTGATGGTCTTAGTTCCACAAATCCGACCAAAACCTTCGGCTCCACAAACTTGACTGTCAGTCCAAACCCTCGTCTCCACAAACTCGACTGTCAGTTCAAGGCTTCGTCTCCATATATCACACTTTGGCAAAAGTACACAATTCTGCCCCACAAATCTGACTTCCGGATCGGATCTTGTTTGACAGTTTGAGGTCTTCGATGCCATCGCTCTCTCTTCAATGCTGCCACAAAGTACGGGTCCGTGACTAGACAAGTTTGGCACACAACTCCCCAACTGCTAAGGATTTTTCAGGTGTCATCCCAGCACGAGAACGTTGAGCCACCGCCTGATTGATGCTAGCGCCGCAACAGTGAGAAACCCCCCATAGCCGAGCGAACCAAATGAGAGAAGCAGAAGGGTTGTCAGTCTCATCCCTTCGACAGCCGGCATATTTTAGATGTCCATATACGGTGTGCAGCTAGACCATGTGGAAGAAATTAAAATTCACGCCGAGACTGCGCATGTGCTCACTCAGCAGTCCACATTGATTCCTTTCCAACATGAAGCACTGAGCTCAGGTTGATGTTGGAGAAGACGACCCCGGTACCATCACCATTTGACCAGCTGGACGACCGAAACTATCCTCCAACTCACATTTCATCCTTGAACCCTTGATGCCCATCTTGGTACGGAGTGCTTTGTGGAGAACGGCTGCGGCGAAAACGAACCTTCACAGCCGACGAATGCATATGCGAGACCAAGATATGAGCACCTCATAGCACCCGGCCTGCCACATGGGCTTTACTGAGCTCTTGAGACATTTGCCAGATCGAGGTTTTGTTATTGAGGACAAAATTTCTCAGGACAGTACACGCCAAGCCAACTAGCCCTGACTCTGCTCCTTTCCCAGTCACAACCCCGGATCTCACCAGATTCCCATAACCAACTATGCTGCTTGAGGACAACATCTGTCATCCAAAATCCGCCAAAGATGCTTGAACGACATCATCCATGTTGGCAATGTACCCACTAACTAGTCTTACTCTGGACCGAGGCCTGAGGCAGTCACCGAGCGCTTCGTAAGGCGCGGGCACAATGGCCCTCCCACCACTCAGCAACCGCCCAGTGAGTGAGAAAACGTCTCCCTTTGCGCTCCTGTCGGCTGGGGCTGGGCGAAATGGAAGAACCAACATGTGACTAGCCTGCTTCCCGATCTTCGGCAATGCAGGTATCCAGTTCAGCATCTTCTGTCCAGCCTGATCAGAAGCTGTGAATTTACTCCTTACAGCAACCGCAGATCAGATCAACGCAGATGGTCTCACTGAATATGCCCTCGACATGCGCGCCACTGGGAAGGATGGAGCCAAAGGACGACCCGCCGTCAAGGCTGGAAAGCCAAAGCGTGGTCGCAACCCTCGACCAAAGCAAAAGACTGGCGTCGGAGACTCGTGGCTCGTGATCTGTGCAGTTGTCATAACACACACAGCCTGGCTGGAGAAAGTGTGGTTCCTCTTGCCGCCTGGGGATGTCAGTGTCAGTTGGGGGCCCGTGGTACGTAGTAGTAGAGACGTACTGTTCTATTCACCCTCCGACTCCCACCCCCGCCCACTCTTACTCTCGCCCACCCACACCCACTTACTCCCACATTCACTCTCACCCACCCACCCACTTGCACCCTCCCATCTACTCTCACCCTTCTCCCTCCAGAACCCGCACTGCGACATGGACATAACCAGCGTCATCGACGAGGAAGCTAGACTTCACGTGCACGTGTACATGATGGCGTTGGATATACCCGGTGCCCTTCCATGTACGAGTAGAATATCCTCCAATGAACAATACTTCCGTCAGAGTGTGTGGCTCTCTACTCTTGCCCCAGTTACATCTACGAAGTACTCCGTACTTACTCCGTACGCTGTAGTAACATTTCCTGGAACAGCGAAGTGGTGCGTAGGCAAGGGTCTGCCTGCCAGCCACGGATAAATGAACCACCGATGCTGGACTCTGATATTGGTCGTGCGGAGAGCTAGGCATGAGTCATGTCTGAGTCAAATAACTCCGAAAGGCATGCACAAGGTGCCGGTAGTAGAAGTCCAACATGCCGTGGTGCAACATGCAGTCTGAAAGTGTACTCGACTCCATGAAGGTAGCCAGTAGAGATCTAGCACAACATCAACACCGACTTTGACGGTGACGAGGGGTAGTCAGTTGTACGGATACTGGACGTGCTCAGAAGTTCTGCAGGACAAGAGAGCTGTGCTCGCAGGTGACAAATCCTTGTCGTGTTGGGGACTGTCGATTTGAGCAGATGACCGATCATCTTGGCGGCACCAAATGTCCTGTATCGCCGATAGGGTGGGTGCTGGAAGATGTGATCAGTCCTACTCGACATCAACACTGGGCCAAGTCCTGATGAGGTGGTGACGTCGCCTCAACGAGCTTCAGGACGAACTGTTGGCCATTGTCGTTGAGTCTCAGTCCGCATTACGTAGGGGCAAGCCACATAGACTCAACTGGCCCCTCAGCCACCACTGTGCTGTAATGGGTGATGGGTGATGGGAGACGGGACGCCTGAGAATATCATTGCACCCGGCCACAGAGATAAGCCATGCCATCCATTGCCAATCATTGGATCACAATGTCAACTGATAGCGATGCCCAGGGCCACACGGCGAATGGCAATAATCCCTCAATCTCGACTGGAGGGTCATGTGCAGGGAGAAAGAGGGAAAGAGGAGGGAGAGTACGAAGCATTGGGAATGATTGGTTTGGTACTCCGTAGGCCGATTGGCCGCCCTCAGAGTACGAGAGGGAGAGGGGGGGGGGAATTGGAAAAATGATATCATGGAGTGAGTAGTCCATAGTCCGTTTGTCTCTGTTCATCATGGCCGATTGGACGTATCCTTGGTTGGAGTGACACGTAGTGATAAGAGTATTAGGACTGATTCGATCATGGGTGATATTGCAGATCATGGCTCAGAAAAGTGCGGAATGTGAAGAGGCCGATTGGACCAGCCCCCCGAGTCTTGTGATGCAGAGTGAGAGGAGGTGAGAGTGATGGTTGGTGAGAGATAAGGAGAAGGAATCTTGGCACCACTGGTGGTTGATATCTGGTGGGGGGGATCATCAGCTACGGACTCCGTGGGCTGTGCTAGGCCCCTTTTTTGCTGGCCGTCCCGTGTCTCAGCCACATCCCGTCTTCCCGTCCCTACCTACTCGTCCCCATCTCCTATCTCTAGTTGCTCTCCCTTCCTAATCTCTCCCTATTAGGTGCCTGGCTTCTTATCTTTACCCACTCCCCCTATCCTATCTATCTCTAGTCTGTCTCTTCCCGTCCTTCCCTTCCCGTGTCCTCCCTTCCTAACCTCTTCCCGTCCTTCCCGTCTCTCTCCTTCCCGCTCCTATCTCTAGTCTGTCTCTCTTTCGCCCCGTCCTTTCTGTCTCTACCTCTCTCCACCTTCTGTCTCCTAGCTCCTACGAGTAGCTCTCTCCCACTTTCTCATCCACTTTCCCATGCTATCCTACCTCGCGTTTGTTTTCGATCCCACATTCCTATCCTATCCCACATCCTGTTTTCCATACCACTTTCCCATCCCATTCCTTATCACATCATCCATCCTACTCGTATCCTTTCAATTCTATCAACCCTCCAATCATCTACCACAACTTCAGACATGCTGTACTCCGTAGATGTCCTGCAATCGGTCTTCCACTTTCTCGTCCAAGTCGGGGCCCTCCCCCCGTACCCTGCTGGCGCGAAACCACCTCCCTTTGCAGGCAAGACGTCACCCGTAGCTCGGCTACTGGGGCCGTTCGAGGCCTGTTCAGCTTGACCAGAAACATATTGTTGACTCCAAGGCGGCCGCCGTTCTCCTCTCGCCGACCCCACGTGACTAAGACTCACGGCAACCGTGTACTCAGGCATCCCCCTCCCCCCCGCAACCCGATCCATGTAGACTCGAGTACTCCGTACCGAGTGATACTCGTACCGTCCATTTTCCATGCCAGCCCGCGAGGTCTGATCTAGCGTGCCCGTCATCGTCAAAGAGATCCGATCTGGTATTCCCAAGACAGATTCCGTCTGAGACCACCCAAACAGCATCGGCATCTCCAGATTCCCAGATCATCTTATGTTGCGTAGAGGCCACCGTGTTCAAAGAGACCACCATGTTCATGTCTTACAGGAATCAGGCAGCATCGGCATCAGACACTCTGCTGCACAGATCGTGGAGGAACCCTGTAACTGTAATCGCGAACCAAGAGTACATGTATCATATGACTGAGATCAACATCGAGAGACGATTGCATGTCTCGAATGTCAAATCCGAATTCACTTCCATCCCAGCGAAAGATGAAGCTTTTCTGGATGTAGGTAGGTATTCAGGATATCGGTCAACCAGACTACGGAGATGCTCTAGTCGCAATGGATGGCTCTCCTCTTGTCGAGGGGGTGGGCGCTGATGATTGCGGATAACGAGCTTCGTCTTATGACCTGCTTGAACTTGCACCTTACAACTTGCCTGGGAGAAAGCTGGGTGGCGGACTGTCTCAGGGCACCAAGTTTAACACTAGTCCGCACCGCACTAACTTGGATTATAGTTAATCTGGCCGAATTCTTACGCTCGATGCTGGGAGAGTGATCCGTGTATGAGACACGATGAGCATCGAACCTGCACCTTACAACCTGCAACCTGTAACCTATTACCTGTAACCTGCGAGTAAAAGTTATAGGTTGCAAGTTGCAAGTCAAAGTTGTAAGGAGCAAGTTGCAAGTTCAAGGTGCGAGTTGCAGACTACGGAGTACAGAGTACGGATACTGTAGAGCAGAGTTGCATCAGGTGGGACCACCAGTGGTGCTGGACTGTATGTAGGCTGCAAGTTGCAACCTGCGACCTGTAAATTTTACTGAACTTGCAACCCGCAACCCATCCACTACCAAGGTCCAGGCGAATTCATGATCGGTCTCGCAGTCACGATAAGACTAAACCTGTGACTTACGACAGTCGGGTCGTCTAGTCAGCTGCCCAGTGTCCGTGTTTGGAAATAAGAGCAGAACATTAGTTGATGGCGTATTATCTTTATCGGCGGCCTGCTGTGGATGCATGTCACTACAATCAAAGAAGTAAAGAACATCCCATGTACGAGGCCATGCTCTAAGAGTAATCATGGCCTTACTCTGCAGGATGAATGAGACAGCTTGAGCCCGCACGGTACGGCTTCTGAGACCTGAGCTTGGCCTGGCAAGTTAGGCATCCCATATCAGTCGGCCATTGTGGCAAGACGCGAAACTATTCAAAGTCACTCGGTGGGTGGCGGGCTTAGCCAGACCATCTCGAAAAACCTGTTGAGTTGAACAGTTGGTGGACGAGCCAATGGCGATCCCTCTCTTTGATGTACTGAAGCAACGGCCCTCCAGCGCCGCAACCACAACACCAGCCTTCTCGTGGCGGAGGAATCTGCTTCTGCTTTCGTGAAAAGCCCACAGCGATATATTGTCACAGCAGAATTGTCAAAACTCGTCAGGAACGCAGCGACGACGAGTGCAGGCACTTCTCACCTTCCAAGTCCCTGCTTCGGGCATCTGCGCTAGAGTGAGTTTCTCTGCACCACCAAATTGGACTGAGGTACAGGCGCCGCAACTGCGGTCTGGTTGTAGCTTGGGATTGTTGCCGAGACCCTGGTTTGAGTCACTGCAACTTGGATTTCGGTACGGTGGGAAATAGATGACAGAATGGAAAAGGAGAGTTTTACCAGTTTGTGCAAGATTGGCTCACTGGGACTGAAAAACAGCCTGCGTCGTATTTTCTTACGCAAGTGGGCCGTTTTGGTGTCATGCTGTCATGCAATTTCTCCGACTATCCTGATCGCTGTTGTTCAGAACATATGTTAGGAAACGTGGGACAACACAACCCAGCATCCGCTGATGTCGAGTCTCTCGAGCCTGGACATTCGACATCACTCGACCAAGTTCTAAACAAAATGGTGAGGACGGTCCAAATTGAATCTCAGAAGTTAGCGTCTGCTGCCACAAATACAAGGTCAATTCAATCATATACTCTAGATGTTTGCTGCTTGTCTAGACATCGCGACACAGCCTCCTGTAGTGCTCGCGCGATGATCAAGACACCGGCGACAATGGTCAAGTCTACCTTGACCGTTTGACTTCTTCCACTTCGAGCTCCCGGCCAACCACGACGTAGTCAAAGAGTGCCAAACCGTCGCCTGGCTGGACAGCAGCAGGTGGAGACCCCGAGACTGGTTATTGAAGTTGACGAGCCTGTCACACTTGACAGAGAAGATGTTGAAGATACGCTAGATGTCGACGTACTCGATGTTCTTCGTACTGTTCTCGAGCTGATGCTCGACAAGAGTGTCTGGCACAACCATGTCCAAGTCCTTCGTTACCTACTGAAACAAGAAGGCATAGTGCATCTTGCAACTTTTACATCTCACTACCTGTAACTCTGTACTCTGTAATCTGCAACTTGCAACTTGCAACCTGCAACCTGCAACCTGCATTTTTTACTATTTTCTGTGCGATTGTCTCGGATCCCACAGATGTCACAGCTGTCACTGCTGTCACAGCTGTCACAGACGATGACATGGCAGGCAGCCGTGAGGTTGGCAGGCCTTGCCTCACAGATGCTTTGTCGCCTCTTTTGGTATCCTCAGTAGAGCATGTTTGTTGGTCATATCCATCCGGATCTCAAACTCAGCTGCCACACGGCGACAATGCCACACAAAGGAATCATCGCCCAGAACACACAACAAACGTGACTGTGGCTGAGGCTGTGGCGGTGACTGTGGCGGTGACTGAATGTGAATGTGATTATGTGTGAATCACCGCCTGCTGCCTGCGCTTCCTGCTCCCCTTCCTGCGCTGCCTCTTCTGTACAGCCCCGCATTTTCTTTGATAGCCTTGTCCCGTTGATTGTTGTACCACAGTGCTGCCCCTTGACAATCGATCATCATCACGCCTCTCGATATGGTCTTTGCTTTGGTTTCTACACTGAACATAAAGGCTTTGAAGGCTCTGAGTTCCTACACCCCACATCCATCGATCGTGCCTTCGGGGTTCAGCCCAGCCTCGACAGGTCAACTTGGGACAAGCTTGACAGGTCAATATTGCACAGTCAACGTGGCACAAGACAGGTCAATATAGCACATCAAAGTGATCCTCAACTATTGATTGGCCTTTATGGTGTCATGGCAACATATGGAAATGGAGAGATCCTGGTTGGTGACTTTCTGGCAGAACCCATCCATCTCACGACTGCCGAACCGAGGGGACGGGCTCGAGCCATTCGTCTCCCTGTTCAGACTCGACAAGATCAACCTCGAGCTGGCGGACCATACAATGACGAAGATCGAATTGAAACTCGAGCCCTCGAACAGTGGCGAAGATGGAATCGAAACTTGAGCCCTCATGATCCGGACTACTACTGGGGCGGGACAGACCCTTGCTTCCTGACACACACGTTGTAGGTGGCTAGAAAATCCCGGTTTGGCTTTTCGACCTCTTTTCCATGTCCAAGCATGACCCTCCCCTCCGTGAAGACAGTAACAGAGCTTCGTATCCTTCGTCCGTCCGCCCACGATTGAACGAGGCTACCTGCTAACGGTGTCACTGTCGAATCGGCAGAAAGACAATGATCAATACAGCATGTCGTTCGTCGTCTCCGTGGTTCGACCTGACCAAGACCCTATCCCGCCTATCCAGAGGCTCCTCTACTAACTACCCTTCGAATCGGCAGAAAGAGGATGACCAATACAGCATACGGTTCGCCCTCTCCATGGTCCAACTTGACCAAGATCATATCCCGCCTGACAAGACACAACACGTCTACAACTCAATCGAGAGGCTCCTCGACTACTTCGGTAACCCCAGTCCACCAGATTTCCATCGAACCCAGTCAACCAATGCCCGTCAGACCTAGTCCACCAAATACTCGTCAATCCCGCCCTCCCGCTACCCGAAATATACACAGGCAAGAGGGAGGACAGGTGACCCAACAGCTTCCGCAACAGTTTCCTCCGGATCACCACGAGACGAAGATTGAAGCCTCGTTGAAAGCTAGATGATGTACAGCATGGACTGGCCCATTAGAGACTTGCTTGGACACCTCGGACTTCGTTGCTGGCCGCGACCCGCGCCGTCAAGCACAGCGGCAGGGCCGAATCGTCCTGACGCAGAATGACCCGAATCAGGACCCTAGATGCCGTCCATGATCAACCAGGCCGCCTTCGCTTGGCCGTTCCGAGGAGGTCAAGAGAGTCTTCAGAACAGTATCAACAGTTCCGAGAAGCTCGAGACAACCTTCAAGACCAGTGCCGACAGTTCCGAGATCTTTTTCTGAGGCCCATGAACTCGGACATGGTGTTGCGGTGATACCATGGCGGTCGGAAGGTGTTTTCGCCTGGTCTTGACAGACGTCTCACACAGCTGATTTGCACGCGCGAAGATTCTGATGCCATAACGTCCAACTAGATTCACAGTCGGTGAACGAGGGCTTTCGCCTCGATGTTTGGCTTTTACATGGCACGAATTGTGACCAGCAGAATGGTAGGCTCTTAACTATGGTCAACGCGAGCAAGTATTCTATTCATGCCAGTTAGCATGAACCAGCACTGACTATGGGGCCGTACACAGCGCCCGGAGCCTTCCAGCAGTTGGAAAAGCGATATATCTGCCCTGGTGACCTGGGGTTCCCTGCATTCCAGCTCTGACCAGGAACTGCTTTCGATCCTCGATGTCGCTCCTCCACACTTGCACAGTCGGAATCGAAAGATTGGCGGCGTCTGGGAGTTGGAAGCCTCCACTTATCTTCGCAAGCCTGCTGCAAAAAAGCGATACTTCAACAGTCGGGCGACCATGTCAGACCTCATTGCCTTGGGGGTCTATGCGGGACCTGCAGTGCCGTTGAAAGCCGGCCGGATCGATGCTACCCAGGCCGGGCCCTAAGCCGTTCCGGACCCGAAAAACGACACGGTCAAGATGACGGCCGAGTTCGCATGCATGGGATTTGCTCCGCAAGAGATGATCCAAGTCGTCGCCGGTGGTCAAACCCTGGGAGGCGTTCACTCGGCCAAACACCCTACCATGGTCTTGCCAAATACTACGGCTCTGGGAGTCGCGGATTTTGACTCCACCAACAGTACATATGACAACAAAGTCGTCACCGGCTGGCTATCTCGACGGTACAACCCAGAACCCCTGGTGATTGGGCCAGACGTGGAATCCCGTTCGGATCTACAAATCTTCTCCTCTGATGGAAACAAGACGGTGTCGTCCATGGCAGACCCAGCGTCTTACTTGACCACTTGCTCGACGATCCTCGCAAAAATGATCGATACTGTACCTGCTCATGTAGGTTTGACAAGCGTCATAACCACATAGGATGTCAACCCGTACAATCTCCAGCTCAACGTCGTGGGCGATGACGATATGCAGTTCTCCGGGGCGATCTGGTTCAAGACGACCTCGGTTCCAAAGTCGGCCATCTCAAGCATTCAACTTGCTTGCAAAGACCGAAATGGAGCTGATGGTGTTGTGATCGGGACCACGATCCTGGGTGACGCATCAGGCTTCGATGATACGTTTAGTATGAGCATTGAACCTGATATCAATCAGTATTCAACCCGGGAATGGCTGCAAAAGCTGCTCTGTCGTCGGAGTGACCTATGACAACCACCAGGAGGGGTTCACTGTCCAGGATACAGTGTTTGCCTAAACCTTGAACTCGAACCTCGCTGCGTCCGATACTCAGGGGAGTCAGGCAGCTATGCTAGTCGCGGCGGTATGACTATAAGGCTCTCTCTGTCTGCCTGTGTGTGAAGCCCGAGACCTTCAAGCTAGCAGTGCTCTTAGCTGCATCATCGACTCGAGCTTTTCGAAATCGAACATGTCATTTGCCGTCGATGGGGACGGGTACTATGTGGGTACATATATGGGCAGATTCCACCGCAGCGACCACCCAAGCACCCGAGGATCCAGCTCCCGCCTCATAGCAACTCGACAGACAGAGGTCGAAAAGTTGGAGCGAAACTGGAATTTGGGGGGGGATGCCCAACTACCCATCGTCGCCACACCTATCTGCCCCTCTGCCCCTTTACCCCTCTACCCCAGCCACCCCAGCCACCCCAGCCACCCCAGCCACCCCAGCCACCCCAGCCACCCCAGCCACCCCAGCCACCCCAGCCACCCTATACTGTTCACGACCTGCCGCACACTACGGAGTAGAGAGTATCCGTACAGAGTACGGATACTCCATACGGCGTAGCATGAACACATCAGGGCTGACAAACCATCCGGGATGCCAAACGTCCGACCTGGGCGTGGCTAGCCATGAATTGCAAATGAACATGTCAATCTCCTAGTACTGGGAAGCTCATACCCCAACACACACAAGGCCTGTCCGAGCCTCGATCTCGCACCTCTCACCAGCACCAGGCCACACGTGACGGTCGATTGCCATGCTAACCAGGATTAGTGCAGAATCCATTCAACTCCAGGACCAGAACGAGGACTACGATTTATGTGATGGATATCTGGCTTAGCTGAACTCACATCCACAGTCAACTCGACTTTTGGCCATCCTGACTAGGTAGGTGGATAGGGAGGCCTTTTCCCTAACAGTTCGTGGATGGTCCTAAGAGTCTTGTACATTTTACCAAGACTCTTTGTACGGCCTGGCCGTGGCTGTCGGTTTAACCATATGGAAAAGACTGTGTTGACCCTGTCCAGACGTCTGTGGCCCTTGTACTCAAGTACCTACTTGACCATAAGCAACTGGATTGAGCAAGCAGTGATGCCATAGTCAACTCAATGGAGCCTGGCCAGCAGTGATGCTGGTTTGCAGCGTGGCGAGCCTTTTTGTTCTTTGCCAAGCCATTGCCCAATCTAGTCCTCGGTCAAGGGCAGACCAGACCCTCGGAGTCGAAATCGGAGGACATGAGTTCGCATCTTCTTCTCCTGGCAGGCACAAGAACCAGACGGTCTCGTCAATGGATGGAGCTGTACAAAACAAGTGACTGAGTGAGCACACTCAGTGCGAACGTACGTACCCACCGGTTACGTATCGTATCTCCTTGCCATTGCATTCTTGGTGATTGAATCACCTTGGTCACAGCACAATATTGACAACTTGTCACCCATAGATTCGGAATCTAGGACTACTACTAGTGCATTATGGATTTGTATGTGGGGTGGTGTTTATAGGATTTTCTTGTGGTGTCATCAGATGCTGGCTCGGTCCCCGGACCCAGATGGACGAGTCATCAAACGGACCGTCTCGAAGGGACGTTTCACTACGGAGACAGTTAAGGTATGCACCGAGTATGTGCGGTATCAACACGGCATCCATGCCCCGTCAGTATCCTAGACTCGGTCTTTCCTGAACAATCTACCCATCATCTCCAAGTCCACCATGTCGATGGCGAGGGTCTGCGGGTCCAAGTACTATACATTCCATTCCACGACGTACAGCATCGCCACAGCTGCAGTCAATGGCACCAAATTCGACGGGAGCGTAGGTGGATTATCTACTCTTATAGCTTCAAGAGCCTCCAACTACCAGGGGATTCGAATGCCTTGACTTGCCAAGGTGGTGGCAATTCCTGGTTGAACACTACGTCAAGTCCGTCCGTCACTGATAGCTCCGTCCCAATACGTCACCGTCACCGTCACCGTCACCGTCACCGTCGACTGGAGACGCAGAGGATACATGGACGACTACCGTCAAGACCGCCCTCACGACGTACTGCCCTTATGCCGCCGAGGTTGTGCAAGGGTCAAGGATATACACGTTCACGCAAGCCACCACTCTGATCATTACTGATTGTCCATGTACAGTCAGACTTCCTGGACCTCAAGTCAGACTACCATCAGCCTACGACCAGCTCGAACCTCGAACCTCGTGCACGCAGGCGAGGCTGGTCCGACAGCGACCATGACTGGTGGGCAATGCCGAAAAACCGACGCTCTCAGTCTCGTCGTCCCCAACGACATTGCCCACCATTCAAGCCTACATGGGTGGCGCTAGCGTCATTGCGTCAGGAATCACTCTGACTACCGCATTTGCAATTGGCTTGGTCATCTTGTAATTAGATGTGATGAGAAATGAAAGAGTGTCTAGATCCAATGCTGGCACGTCCGGGATAGGCTCGAAGTCGCGGAACGGGATGGTGGGCAAAACGTGAGTGAGAATACCACTCGGCATGAAAGGGTCATCTAAATGTAACTAGATGATCGAAGCTAGGGTGGAAGTATGATCGATCAGCCAGGTCCCTAGAAGATGTAACAACGGGGCTTAGGAGTTCCTGAGTGTATGCCGCCCTGCTAAACAACGCGATCAAGAATGCCTTCGACTAGCCACCTACTACAGTCTGTTCACGTATTCGGGGACGATATAGCCGATGGTAAATGGTAGAAGCACTGACAGGAGCAGAAAGCTGCTGGCCCAAGCCAGTGGAGTGCTGGCCGGCTATGAATCCGTCGTGAGTCGCGATGTTCCAGTCTGTCACGCCCACCGCCTCCGTCACCCCGGGCTCAGGCGTTCAGCCGTCACCAGGCTCTAGTCATTCTACAGCTGGGGCGACAGCGACGGCGACGGCGACTCAACCCGGAGGAAGTGGTGTATCCTCTGGAGCAGACCGTTAGGTGGCACATACAAGTGTATTGGTGTTGATGGTATCGACGGCCATGGCTGGAGTGTTATTGTTCTCTTGTTGAGCATAGACATAGAGTCTAAGAGTCTTGACGTCTACTGTACGTTTTGATACTTGGTACTACTACTAGGTAGTCAATGAATGCCAGTTTGTAACCTCATCCAAGCCCTCGCTGTCCATGCTTGGGCTGAGGGTGACAGATCAACCTGACCTGTACAGATGCTACAGGAGCTTCCGCCCAAGTTGAACGCCCCCAAGATGCTTGATCTATGATGCATTCTGGCGGTAGTGCGGCGCAAACTGGGGCCGAGACCTCAACTTGCACAATAAAGACACGCTTCCGCACGGCAGTGCGATCAATTTGTTCGAGTTGGGAGGTATTCGGCAGTATCTGGTGGATAGGTACGACACGTGGCAGAAGATCTCGGACCTATTTGTAACGAAGGAGTTCTACCACACATTATAGATTATTATGTATGAACCACACCCTAGCCCTATGGCACCATCTGACCAAGTTGACCCAAGATGCCGAGAACCTCGAGACTTATGCGGCAATGAACAAAATATAGATCCGACCCACGATGGCGGCGAGTGGAATCATTTAACATTCATTCAGTATTCAGCATTTATCATTCATTGTTCACTCACGTAGTGTGGTTGCGCAGGCACAATCTGTGACATATGACACTTGACACTGCACCAAGCTACCAGTGACAACCGTTGCGGAGCAAACCTACTCGTACACACAGCATCCTTGCCAATGGACATCTTCTAACGGTCATCACAATGGAACCGGGAGCTGGATAGAATGCTGCAGATGAGGTTGGAGTTGCAGTTGTAGTCCACATGCAACTTTACACTGTTCCAACCCAGCCTGCATGCACTGTGCAACTTTGATCTTTGATAAGTGCCGTCACCGTCACCCGTCACCATGGTAGATACTAGACCGTCAGATGGAATGGCATAGCAATCTGGGTCACAGAACTCAACAAGCTCGCAACCAGTCATGACTAGTGTTGGCTGATCTCTCCTGACCCCAACTGCACGATGTTTACACTGCTCATAAATCAACATACGCCAGTCTGCTTATCCCAAGAAATCCTAAACGACTGAGACGCCTCCCTGATCAAGATGTTCAAAAATGCTGTCAATGTGCTCGCCAATGATCCTGAGATGACTTCAGGTATATGCGTCGTTAGATGTTTACGGTGAATCCCAGCATGAGTAATTGTGGGCAAGGAGGATCGATCGAATCGATTGGGGTGTCTGTCAAAGAAAACAGGGTGGGAACGACAGGGAAAATTGGTTGGCGGAAACTGTCAATGTCTAATGCCATAGGTATGCTCTTCTTATTTCATCTGAGACAATCTCTTAAACTGGCTAGCTGTTGGGTTGTGCACTTTGGACATCGGAAACGGCCGCAGGTAAAGGCTGGAAGTCTTTCTCGCCGAGGCTTTCACTGCTTGGTGCAATGTCAGCGGATGTCAACTGCTGCCAGAGAATCCAGACTGTTCAGCGTGAATCATCGATGTCTTGCAGTGGGGAAAGAAGGTCTCGAAGAGTATGTGTGCAAACCCAACGATTTGTGGTAGATAGATGTCCATCTGCCGACAGTAACAGCGACAGTAACAGCGACAGCAACAGCAACAGCAACAGCAACAGCGAGGCTCTGGTGGAGATCTGTGTCTCGTTGGAGACTTAAAAGAAGATCACAGAAAACGATCTCCTGAAATTCCGGAGCACGTATGTTGGTATGCAAGTCGAACGAGGGTGGCCTGTTTGACGGGCTTCTTTGTCTGTTAGGACTGGCCAGGGTCGACACTGACAACTGCCACTTGTCGTTCCTTCACGCTCAGGGGAGTCACAAGGTGAGGTGGGAGAGTTGACATGGTGCATGGGCTATATCGATCCGACCTTTGTTCTCCAGCATGGGGAAATTAGAATGAGAATAAGAATCTTGGGCGCAGATTCACTGTCCCACTGCACAGGCGCTAGACAGAGAAGGTCTAGCGAGAATAGGGTTCTCATGCCCATGTCACTGCACTTCGTTGCACAGATTGCAAACATACTCAGTGTCAGGCCCGACAGAATCCAACAAAGACTGAGCTCAACAAACAATGCCATCAGCATTTCCAGGCCTGGCTGACGGCGACAGCGTGTATTTGCATCGTACAGAGTACAAAGCACCATCAGCCAACCCTGCAATGCACGTTCCTGGAGCACCGGCAGCATCTCCGATGGCATCCGGAAGCACCATGGACCATGGACCATGGGCACTGACCGACAAGTGTGCTGGACCTGCAACGAGGCTGAAACACCATTTGAGGCGGAGCTCAAGGCACAAAGACAAGACGGTTGCATCCCAAACCCTCTCCCCCCCACCATGGCGTGGATGGGGTGGCGAGCCCTCCCCTTGACCCTGACCCCCCACCCACCACCTGAACAGCCTGCAGCTACAGCTGTACAGGTATATTAAGGATTGATGCATCATACCAGAGACAAGAGACGGTCCAGACGAAGACATTGTGGGAGAAATATGTTCCATGTTGGCGAGAAAGGTCGGTGGACAAACGCCACTTGCTGCCCATGGTGGATGCTCATGTTGATGCCTATGGCAGATGCCCGTGTTGGATGCTCATGCTAATGCCTATGGTAGATAGATGCCCATCTTGTAATTGGGATGCTCATAGTATCCAGATAGATGCACGCGGTGGACTCTCGAGACAGTCGAAGCCCTTCCATTCTCGACCGCATTCGCTGGTGGAGCTGGAACGAATCAACATGAACAGCCATCGACACCAACCAATGGGCCCGACGCACTACGGAGCACAGTACGGAGTGCGGATAGATGGAGCTGGATTTCCACTGGCCAAGGCCCTAACCCTTGGTCCAGGTGCGAGGTGCCCAGGTACCCAGAGTGGTTGTTCGGTTCCTTGGTCCAGGCTGTTGAGCGTGCCACAGCCTTCATCGATCCATCGTCGCCACACTCGGCCCCATTCCGCTTACCTAGGCCTCCCACCGGGCCGTCGCCTTCACCATTCCACGCGCGCCGTCCCGAGTCACTCAGAGTTCTAGGGTCGTGTCCGTCGAGGATGAGGATGAGGACGAGGCGAGTAATTATTGTGTCACTCTGAGTCTCATTCTCGCAAGCCTGCTGGGGAAGCGAATTACTAGTGTACGATACACTCGAGATGCAGGGTGGCGTGTACTGTGTGGCTGTGTGGCTGGAGACCGGAGGGGTAGATGGAAGAGGGGTCAGCGAGTGTGGCGACGACGGATAGTTGGCCATCCCCCGCCGATTTTCTTTTCGTCCAACTTTTCGACCTCTTTTCCCCGCCAAAATTTGAGAGGAGAGTCGACCGACTCGACTCGACTGACTCGACTGGACTAACTTGACCGGACTGACTCGAATGACTTGACTTGACTCGACTGGCGACTGATTCGACTAGACTAACTCGACTGGACTACCTCGACTGGACTACCTCGACTAGACTAACTCGACTGGACTACCTCGACTGGACTACCTCGACTGGACTACCTCGACTGGACTACCTCGACTGGACTACCTCGACTGGACTACCTCGACTGGACTACCTCGACTGGACTGACTCGACTGAGTCGACTCGCGGCGCAGCGCTGCGGCAATGATCATGTCAGGGAGTTTGTCGACACTGCCACTCCCTACGGAGTCCACGGATAATTGACCTGACCTGCTCACACCTGACATGTACTCCGTACTCACATCTGCACTCATATTATTTGCACTCACAACCATGCACTTACAGCCATACACTCTTACAACCACACACTCATAATCATACACTCTCACAACTATACACTCACAACCATGCACTTACAGCCATACACTCTTACAACCACACACTCATAATCATACACTCTCACAACTATACACTCACAACCATGCACTTACAGCCATACACTCTTACAACCACACACTCATAATCATACACTCTCACAACTATACACTCACAACCGTGGTGCACTTTTCACAACCATGCACACTCACTCACAACTATGCACTCTCACATCTATGCACTCTCATAACCATGCACTCTTCTGCCCTTACCCGGGACGAGGATTGGTATCACTCTCCAAGTCTGACGGGATATCCTTACAACTTTCACACCTTGTAACTTGTATCGCAGATGCAGCCGAGGTCTAACGATCATTCAGGGAACCGACCGCTCTATCGAATGCTTTCCTTGACAAGTCGAGTCCAGTCGAGTCGTCTCTAGCTTCGATTCCTGGATCGCCGTACAGCATAGCATCTCACCCACGGTGTCCGTAATGCAGTATAACCCCCCGACGGTATTGTGGTCCTCACAACTCATTTTTAACCCTCGCTCTTCCATTGCATACCAAGACCATTCTCGACAACCTCGACGGTTTTTGTCCTCTGCTGCCATCGACCCAGATCACACAGAGAAATGCCCTCGAGGCGACGTCGTTGGTGCTCAGCAATGACGACCCGGTAGACGAGTGTAGCTCCGTCAGGCATAGAGGCTGTTCTTCTCACGGATCGTGCAAGATGGTTCCGAAAGATTGGTCGATGGGGGGGAGGCACGGACGTGGGTTATGTGCTAAGTATCCTCGCGTAGCGTTAAGTAGCAAGACCACAGACTCCGAACCTGAATCAGAATCTCGTCCAGGTTCACAGCTCGATGGTCAATCATTTAGACACCAGGACTGCTGACATTCTTGCTTCTGATCGAGACCACCTGCGAGAATGAGATCCTTCGTTCCAGGCGGCGTATGCGTAGTGGTAGGATGACCAAATCCCCCAAGTCTCGCCGGTGGTCCCATGCAGTAACCCTAGCTGTGCCTATGGGGTGTAGCAAGCAAGATCGTGGGCAACCATGGCTTGGAACTGCACAGGGTTCTTGAACAATGGGAACTGTTCTGTCCTTGTTCTCTGTCGGAGAGGCTGTCGACAGTTTCAGGAGAGGACAAAGCAACCTGCCAGACTCTGCTCTTGATCTGAGCTTGCACTGTGACTGTGACTGAATGCCAGCCTCCTATACGTCATCTTTGTTGCTCGCCAAGCGGTCCTGGTGTCTTCGTATGGTGAACAGCATCTTCATCTTCATCTTTGTGCTCATCTTCCACCTTCATTCTTCATTGTTCTTGATCATCCTTATCCCCTACCAGTTTGTCTCTTCATCGCCGAGAGTTGACGTTGGGAGTCGTCGCCGAGACGACAATTAAACCCTAACCCGACGACATCGTTGTCCTCTTCACTTCGCAACGACATCGTTGTCCTCTACCACTCTTCCATCTCGAACAAGCCCTCGCTCTGGCGCCGGAGGCGTTCGACCCTCTCAGTCCCGAAGCCCCTATCCGAAGCCCAGCTGACATCACTCTTCGAGTGATGATCCAAGTGGGAGGAAACGTCCCCAAGTCAGTCTGGTCAGAATCAAAACAAATTGTGCTCCGTGCTGCATTTCTATGCATCGGTGCCCAGGGCTGAGGCTCCCTGCCAATCAATGTAGGGCGATGCCCTCCGGTACGTTTTCTACCACTCGTCCACTTCTATAAGCTGACCTTAAAGATATACTTCCATCGCGGCCACGAACTGCTCTACCAATACTCTGCCCCGGTCGCAATGGTGCGGAGGAGAGACACACTGCTGAAACTGCTGGTGGCATAGGGCTGATAGCCGCTCAGAGTCTGCGAATCGTGGATGAGGACAAAGCTGAGCAAGAGAGATCATCCATCATTGCCTAGGTAGCTCATGTACCCTGCGAGGGGCACCAGAGGGCACCAGTTAGGCCTGAGCAGGGTTCAACACTGTCGTCAGACTCGAGCATGAACAATGGCTGCAGCGGCGCGACAGCTTGTCTTCCCAAAAGGCCATTTACCAGATAGCACCACAAAGCAAACCACAGGCCAGACGGTCTCCATGGCTTCTTGATGAGATGGATATTCAGGTGGGCGTCAGAAATCACGCCCGCCCAACTCGTCCTGCGCCGCCGACTCCCGAATCAGCCACGGCGCCGCCGTCAACCTGAACAAGTGCCGCTCGTTCCTGCGCCGCATGGCCCGCCATTGGCCCCTCTTGCCGAAGTCCGACTCGTCCTTCATGAGATCCACCTCAATAGCGCGAGCGAAACGGTTCACTGCACTGTGCCATAGAACAGCATGTATTGACTGGGTACACAATTCTTGACCTTGACCGGTGCAAGAGAGAAGCGCCCCTGAACGCATGGCCGACTCATACCTGACATCTCTGGCTTCAAATGCCCTGGTGACGTACGGCCTCCTAAGACGAACCGTGCCGTGCTCCAGATAGGCGAGTCCTACCCTCGGCAAACCGACCCCAACCCAACCCAGACAGGCGAGGATTCTACCCCGGCAGACCGACTCTCGCAATCAGCAGTCCGAGTGCCAGTCCAAGTGCAAGTATAAGTGCAAGTGAGCCGCAGCCAGCCGAATCAAGGCGCGAGCCAGAGCCAAGTCCGTTCGGAAATAGAAGGCCCCTTGGTTACGAGCCCGACTGACACCTGCCACTACCGTTCCCACCTGCTATTGCACTGAGTCACGGATGAAGCGCAAGCCGGCAAATAAAGGAGTATAGCACACGGTGAAGTTAGCAGAGAAACAAGTCTGCGACGGACTACAGTACAAACTGAAAGGGGAACTGATCGCAAAGACAAAGAACGCGTCGGGCCTTGCTTGTCATGGAACCCGAGACTGCACTGTGCGCACATACTGTGCTGTTACCTTGTACCTTGTACCTTACCTAGCCATCATCATGCCCGGAGTAACCCTGAACCAGAGCCGAATGGATCTACTTTCCGAGTTCTACCCAGTCACCGAGAACGGAATTTACAACGACTGGGCTACCGAGGAGGGGAAAAAATCCTATAGATAGTTGGTGGCGGCAAGGTAATCGGGATTCCTCTAGCGCTGTTTTCGTCATGGAGGATTTGCAAAGTGTAAAGTAGCATGCGGAGTAGAACTGCAACTTTACAAGTAACTGCAACTCCAACCTCATCTGCATCTCTTGTTTCTATTGCGATGACCAGTAGAAGATGTCCTCTAGCAAGGATGCTGTGCATATACAAGCACGTTTGTTCTGAAATGGTTGTCTTTGGTAGCTTTGTGCTTTGTGCAGTGTCAAGTGTCCCCGGATTGTGCCTGCGCTCCCACACGACGTGAGTGACCATGCGGGGCTTGTTCTGTACTGGACCCGCATATTCTTTGTGTGGCTCCGCAATGGTTCTATCGAGCTCAGCTGCGCAGGCACAATCTTGTTCCTTGACACACATCCACCTCCCCCTACACATCCCACCAGATTTCTTGCCTTCGATAGCAACAGCAATGGCACTGGAGCTCCTGGACCTCCTTCTAAATCTCTTTCTGAACCTCCTTCTGAGCCTCTTTCTGAACCTCCTTCTGAGCCTCTTTCTGAACATCCTTCCCTGCTCCTCCATCTCGACCTCCTCCCGAACCTCTCGCGAACTTCCTTCTGAACCTCCTTCTGAACCTGCTCTGGAACGTCCTCTCGAAAATCCTCGTGGAGCTCCTCTCGAACGTCCTCTCGATCCTGCTCCAGAAGCTCCTCCCGAAGCTCCTCCTGAACGTCCTCTTCCTGAACCGCCTCCTGGTCTTGCTCTGGGGCATCCTCTCGAACGTCCTCTCGAACGTCCTCTCGAACCGCCTCCTCCTGAACCTCCTCTTGAACCTCCCCTCGAACCTCCTCGTGAACCTCCTCGTGAACCTCCTCTCGAACCTCCTCTCGAACCTCTTCGTGAAGCTCCTCCTCAAGCTCCTCCTGGACGTCCTCTCGATCCTGTTCCTCCCGAACCTCCCCCTCCTGAACGTCCTCTTGAATCTGCTTCCCAGCCCGAGTCCCGGTCCGAGTCCGAGTCCGAGTCCGAGTCCAAGCCCGGCGGCCGGCCGAAGGAGATTGTCAGAGCGTGACCGAGAGAGCTCTCAGTGTCCATCTTCAGGTATCTTGCATCTTGCATCTTGCATCTGCATCCCTCTCTTCATTTGCCGGCACGCTGCTTGATCGGCGGGAGTTGATCTTTTCTGACCAGACTGTCCTTCCCATGTTGTTTCACCATCCAGTTTACTAAGGCAAGACTCGTCAGACTCTTTGCAAACCTGCGAGCAGCCCTTATCTCGGAGAGCTGTCGAACAGCCTTATCGACAATAGTACCGACACCGACGCCGTTGTCGATCCTTTGGAGGACTCATCCCTCAGCCGGATAAGGTCAGTGCTTGCCCAAGCCTCAAGACCGAAAGCTAACCAGAGGGTAGGCGTCGATACTCATGGCCGCCATCTCAAGGTCAAGGTTCCTGCACTCCTGGAATATCGCCTACCGGCTTCACCCCGTCGAGAACGGTCGTGCCTTGCAATCCTGATCATTGGATTGGCCCCCACGGTGGGGACTGGTTTGCTACCTGAAGACGGCGGTTGACGGTGGTTGCTTTGACCTGCCTCTCCAGCAACAATCTCCAGGCCGAAAATTGTGTCACAGTACTGTCATCACTGATGGCCGTGGGCGATGACCCCCAGGCACCAATCCCGGCTGCCAATGCGGCATTGATTGAGCCTTGGAGCGCCGCAGCTCGAGCATGCTCGGATGCTTGCTCATCTGCAAGGTACTTTTTCACACCTCAAGGTCCAACACGCAAAGATACAACATGCAAAGAAAGCAGAAGGCAGAAAGCGTCCCCTGCACACCACGCTTGTGTTAGCCGTGAACAGTATTCACGGATGCGTGGGTAGATCAAACTGCAGGCGGGGGGTCATATCCGTGTGTTAGGCAGGTGGGTTTGGTCTGCTCTCGGAGGTCGAGGTCGAGGTTGACCATTTCCAAACCCACCGTCGACTCTGTGCGACGACCCACAACGACATTCACGCAAAGGTCTCTCCACCCGTGTGGAAAGCTGCAGCACTTCAAAATCGAACAAGTCTTGAGGCGCCGCTCCCCTGAGCCCCGGGCTGGCTATCCTGGCGCGGGTCAAGGTCAGATCCATCTCGATCCGAGACCGGCCCCCATCTGGTAGAAGTCAAGCAGAACTTGCGCAACCGCGCTTGATAGTCAAATTTGTGCCGCTTCGGAATTGCAATTGCAATCGGACTCGTACTCAGTTTCGGACTCAGTCTCGGATTCGGACTCGGACTCGAACTTGGAATCGGCATCCATACTGGATTGAACACACTTCACGCAGTCCCTCTACGTGCGTCGCCTTGCGTTCTGTTTCGGGATCCGAGTCACCAGAGCAGCGTCTGAGTGCTTGATAGCTTTGCACTTCAACTGCAGTGGTCACTGACGGATAGTATCTCACACAACCGCGCCATCAGGTGGTGGTCCGGCGCCAGCAGCTTCGGACGGTGACTGGACTGCGCACGCGGAAGACAAAGGTAAGCTGGCTTTTACCGCGGGTGAGCTGATTTCTTTGCCAGCATTGCGTCTTTCTCATTCTGCGGGAGACGTGCAACGTCGAGGTGGAGGATCAACGTCTGAGATCCGAGGTGTTCAAAAGATCCGACATTCAAGAAATCCGAGGCGGTCAACCGAATTTCAACAGCTGAGATCCCACTGACCATTCAAGTTCTGTCCACACGGCATCGTATCTTCAAAGTCCGGTGAGAGCATGTCTCCATTCCAGCCAGCATGACGCCTAGATGTCAGGAATCGTGGGACCACACCATACGACGAGTGAGTCTATCTCGACATCACGCCGTCGGTATCAAGCAACAGGACCGCAACGCTCCAGCCCAGGGCATCATCGGGGCTCGTCCGTTGACTCAGATCTGATGGCCATTGCACCGCAGACGAGACTCGGTAAAGAAGGGCCCCTGTCTTCGCGCACATCGGTTTTGCCGACATCCCGTTGAATGACAGCGACCTGCAGCTCACAGGGTATCGCATGGTGCAGCCTCGCTCAACCGGGCTTTCTCCCCTTCTTCAGCCCCGACCAGCGTTCCTCTCTTCCTGGGTCCAGCTTTCGCACGACCTCAGCGGCTGACCAATGTCGCCTTAGCTTCACAGTACCCTCTCTTTCCTCGGTCCGGTGTCGACTTCGGTCCAAAACCTAGAAGGTGCGGATCTCGTCATGGTGAAACCATCAACCAGCACCAGAGCCACATCATCCGTTCACCGAGATTGCCGAACTCCTGCAGCAATGGCAGTCGGGAAATATACGTCGAGATTCACATGGTTGTCTACCCAAAAAGCCGGACCAATCAGGACAACGGGCGGGTTGTCTAATTTCCCCGAAACCGAATTCACCCGAAAACACCGAATCCATGTTTGCTCTTGACCTGCATCTCCATCTTCATTTCTACGAATATCCTGGATATCCTGGACACTGCATGTACTGGATACTGCATGTGACGGGCCGCTGGCACACCAGTCAACTCAAGCAAGCTGAGCACTACTCACTGCTGAGATTCCGTGAGATTCGGTGTGTTCGGGGGAATTCGAACTCGGGGTAATTCAGCTACCCACCCAACTATGGTGATGCACTTTTGTCTTTCGCATGTTGCAAGTTTGTACTTTTGTGTTGCAAGATGCAAGTTCGTCCCAGGTTGTATCTTGCAACTTACAGCCTGTAGCGAACTTCCATCTTGCAACGTTCAACCTGAATTTGCAACCTTCAACTTGAACTTGTGTCTAGCGACTTGCATCTTGCAACTCTGCACTCCAACTTGTGACATGCAAAGTTGCAACGTGTAAATTGACCTGTCAAGTTGCAAGACACAAGTTGCAAGTTGCAAGTTCGTTGGAGGTTGCAGCTTGCAGCTTGCTATTGAATATGCAGGTTGCAAGATACAAGTTCAGGATGCATCTTGCCACCTTCAACTTGAAGTTGCATTCTGAACTTGCGACATGCAAAGTTGCGACGACTAGTCAAGTAGCAAACTACCGAGCGCAAAGTTGCTTACTTGCACCACACTACAGGCTGCAAGTCGCAGATGGAATGCCATGGCTGCACTCATTTACATCTATGATCGGGATGGGTGTCCTCAGAGAACGTCAAGATTGACCCCGTGGAACGAGTGGGCTACATCGACTACTGTCGTGAAACATAACAGACACTGGACCGTGACCATCCCCAAAGGTAAGGACAACCACGAGAGACCAAGGGCAGGGCAGGGAGGGAGGGAGGGAGGCATCTACTGAAGAGCTGTTTGGATGAAGGCTACACCGACGATGTTTCTGACGAACTTTTCTGGTCCAAGGTGATGGACGACTCAGTACATGGCTGTCCTGTGCACTGACCACGATACCATATCCGTTTGAATCCCGATCCGATTTCCCATCTCATCCGCCACGCCCAAGCTTGATAAAGACTGGCCATCCTGTGTTGACGAGAAAGACGGTGCCCTGCTGTCTGGTTTCAACCCACATCTTGTCCGCCGAGAACACCTGTTGTTCTCCGTAGTCAAAAGTGTACCCAAGCACACCGCCTGATTGACTGCGTCTGACTTGCACCTCCTCAAAAGATTGGAATGGAGAAGGGTACTCGATGTACGAATACGGTGGGAACACCTCTCTCTCTTTGCCTTTGCCTTTGTCGAGTCTCCCATGTGGGACCATTCCTGCATGATAGGGATTTTGGCCTGCTTGATAGATTCCGGTGGGGGGGTAGGAATTCCAAGCCTGGCTCGGAGGATTCCAGGGCTGGCTGGCAGGATTCAAGGGCCGGATCGTGGGTATCGGTGCCGGATGGACAGGACTCAAGGGCCGGATCGGGGGCATTGGTGCCGGATGGACAGGACTCAAGGGCCGGATCGGGGGGACCGGATGGGCAGTGGATGTGCCAGTGGTTGTACCAGTGGTAGTGGCAGTTGGCTCCCTGGGAAAGATGGGTTTTGTGGCCAGGGGCTGGGTCGGGACCGAGAATGCCGCGGGGAAGATGGCACTTGTCGTCTCCACCTCGGAGGGGAAGCTGAGGGATCCAAGGTCAATGTCAAGGTCTTGGTCGACGGCCTTGCCTTTGCCTTTTCCAGTGTAGCTTTCTTGGTTGTCAGCCATGATTGGATGGTGAGGGTGAGAGTCCCCAAGATTGCGCGATCGAAGCCGGTTTTGTGCTCGGAGTGTGAGTGCTGACCAACGAGGACAGGCTGAAAGGTTCCTCAAAATTTATTGTGTGTCATGTCAAATGTCTGGGGGAAGCACGACTATTGTACTCCGTAGACAAAGGATGGACAGGAGGTTGGAATGTTCCTGGACCTGACATTGGCATTGCTATGTCTTGGATACTGCAGGACGCTCATGGGTGTCGACCTGCTTGGAAGTGCTGGCTGTCTAACAGTGTCGGTTCATCACACTAGAGCAATCTGCCTGGGCCAATCTATGTGAGCCTTTTGCCTATCACATTGGGACATGGCATTGGGCCGTTCTCCAACTCGGCTGAAAACACGATGAGGATCGTCGATCGTCTCGTATGCGATCACATGTGGGCAGAGGCAGGATGGAAAGTACTGCCAATAAGGTGGCCAGGTCCGTCCCGTCGAGCAAAGGTGTCTTGGTCTCCTCTCAGGCCGGCTTCAAACCCAGGGGATACGTACGGAGTACCAGAGCGGGCGGCTGCATCAAAGGAAACGGCAACTCTGCTGCACTGAGGAAAGTAACAAACATGTGCATCCAGTAACCATCCTCGTCCCGCGTACTCATGTAAGTGACCGACCGGTGTGAGGTTGGTGGCTTGCAATTCGGACCCCGAGGGCAGCGAATGGCCGGAGTGTACGGAGTAGACTCAAAGAGACTGTCTCACTTCGACTGGACGGCCAACCACCGCCGCCTTGCAGCTGGTCGGGGCCAGATCAGATCACGTCTCACTTGGATTCAGCCCTGGGCCGACTGCAAAAGTAGGGGAAGAGCAAGGCGGAAGGAGGAAGGATGGAAAATGGAGAATGGAGAATAATGGAGTACGGATGGAGAATGGAGTACGGATACATCCAGTCCCGCCTCACGACGGGAGATGTGCTAGGAGCAGTGTCGGCGGGCACCTAGGCACCAATCAGAGGCCTCGAAGTTGGTTCGAGTGACAGGTCAAATGGCCTAAGCGCTCAGTCTGGTCGATGAAGAGGGCACTGCAAGCTGCAAGCTACAAGCATCCTCTGCTGTGCCGCATGGAGTGTGACCATTCCAACCACCAGCCACGAAATCAGATGGCTGGACCACGTGATGGCTGCTCCGTCTGAATGTATGGCGGGAGAAAAGAGGTCGAAAAAGTTGTCAGGTTTGGGGGGGATGGCCAAGTACCTGTCTTTCGCCCACGGTCGGTCGCCGGTGGTTGCCCCTGCGTCTTCTGTCTCAGCCACAAACATCATGAGGCAGCCGTAGATGCAGACCAGCCAATCTTTGACACTGGATTGGATGCATTTGTCTTATCACATGGTGTAACGCTGTCACTTGCACAGGTTGCAGAGGTTGCACAGGTTGCAGAGGTTGCAGAGGTTGCACAGGTTGCCATTGTTGAACATGTGCTGTTTGCTTCAAACTTTGGAAGGCACGCACATGTACGGAGCAAGTGACCTGTAAAACTCGAGGGTGGGTTGCGAGCTATCGACGTGGCTTGCTCTGATGGCGGTCCACCATAGGTGCCAGCCAGGCTAACACCGGGCAGATTCTCCATGTTTGCTTTTGCCATGTATGCAGTTTGCAATTGCAATTTTGACTTGGGCAATCACAAACTGCATAAGGCGAGGGTGAGGGAGGGGCAATTCAGCCCGATTGTCAAGTGCAAGCTGGTGTGACCTAGTGTGCGTCCGACCAGCTGTAACAGGGGTTGTTTCTTGTTTTTGCTGGATGCTCATGAGGGGGTGGCCCACTACGGTGACGCTGAACACTGAGCTGTCACACTGTTAGCGTCAGGTGGTGATGGTGATGGGAGGCCTCATGCTGGAATGATGCGGAAGTGATGCTTGAGGCGGCTTTGCATTGGGCAACTTTGCAGCTTCAGTCTACTAGGATGGGAGGCCGGATGCTAAAGTGATGCTTGAGGCTTGATGGTGATGCAGGACGCATGTTGGGCAGTTTTGCATTGGACAGCTTTGCAGCTTTGCTCGACGCTTGATGGTGATGCTGGATGCATGTTGGGCCGCTCTGTATATTGTTTGCATATTGGGCAGTTTTGCAACTTTGCAACTTTGCAACTTTGCAACTTTGCAACTTTGCAACTTTGCAACTTTCAGTCTACCAGGATGGAAGGGCCTGATGCTGGAATGATGCTTGAGGCTTGATGCTGACTGGATGCAGGATGCATATTGGGCACCTTTGCAGCTTTTCTTGAGGCTTGATGGTGATGCTGGAGGGCTGTTGGACAGCTTTGCAATTGGGCAGCTTTGCAGCATGCACTTTCAGCAAAATGCACTCTACTAGGATGGGAGGCCTGATGCTGCTGGATGCTGGATGCACCCTGGGTCGCTTTGCAGCTTGCAGCTTGCAGCTTTGCACTTTGGGCCGCTTTGCAGCTTGTAGCTTTGCATATTGGGCAGCTTTGCATATTGGGCAGCTTTGCATATTGGACAGCTTTGCAGCTTTGCAGTTGGGCAGCTTTGCAGCTTTCGCAGTCTACTAGGACTAGTGCTTACACCCCGTGACTCCCCACTCCCCCCTCGCAATTCGCTGCTCCCTGAAGTTCTCTCTAGTGCTTATCCCATGTGATATACTAGTGCTTACGCCCCGTAACTTGTTGACTCGTGATTTGCTACTCCCTCAAATCATGACCCCTCTAGTGCTTATCCCCCGTGATCTGCTGGTTGCTTGAGACCTGTCACAGACTCGGTGACTTTTCAATTCGACTCGTCGATTCGATTCGTCCAGTTCGACGCATCACCTCGCCCGCCTCATCAATTCGCCTTGTCAACTCGCCTTGCATTTTGCCTCATCAACTCGACTCGTCAATTCGCCCCGTCAACTTGCCTTGCATTTTGCCTCACCTTGGGCTCTCGCTGGTCTGAATGCTACCCATGAGGTCTTGCATCGCCAGCCCCGCTGCTCATGGAATCCTATTTGACCACCAGATGTCAGATGTGCATCAGCATCAGCATCAGGAAGGTCGACATGTTCGCTTTCTGCAATATTGCAATCGCACCCGACCTCTGCAATTCGTCCATGGAGATTTGCACATGATTGTTATGTCACTCGAATTACATCATGGACTGAGGACCCCCCTCACGTTGGCAACCTTCCTTGAAGTGGGCGGGAGCAATGCAATGTTGCAGCTATCGTACTCCGTACTCCGTAGAGAGTCCAAAGTCACCGGTCAGTCCGCACTGACCTGGGCAAGGCACCGGTCGACACACATTTCCATTCCCATGCCACACATTCCCATGCCACACATTCCCATGCCACACATTCCCATGCCACACATTTCCATTCTCACACCACACATTCCCACGCCACAAATCTCCATGTCACACATTCCCATGCCACACATTCCCCCTCCGGCGAGCCCAAGTGCACTCAATATTACTCCGTAGAAGTTGCACAATTGCGATTTGTCCCACACAGAGGTCATTACGGGTCTCGCGGATCGAGCAAGAGATGCACCTAGTAGAGTAATTGTGGACGGAATGCCTCAGGGCACCCATTTGGCACCCAAATCGTACAACCCCCGGCCGCGAGGTGCAGGATATGCCCACCGAGCGCCAATCCTTAGTCACGTGCGCGCACAACAATGTGCTAGTCACGTGGTTGCTCTTGGCTCAAAACTGCGATAACGGCGGTGGTGTTCGGCCCGTGTTCGGCTCGGCCTGGCCTGTGCAGGTCACGCTTGATATACCGCCACACCAGGCATGCGCCACAGTCAACCAAGAGAGCCCAGCGCTGGCTCAGGCGGACGCAGACCCTGAGCCGGACCCGACCTGGAGTGAGTGCATCTCCACCCCACGAGATTTTCAGGCCAGGTCATCCCAGGTCATCACAGACATCTTTTAGAAGACGCACTGAATTGCAATCAGACATGACTCCTGAGTGATGAAATGGTGGCTTGATTTCCATTAGAAAGTCTAGTCACGTCGTTCCTCTATGCATTCATAGTGGAAATGGAGGGTTGTCAAATCGGCAGTGCAAGGCCAAGGCAGCATTGGTTCCTGAAATGGGTGGTCCAAAGCAAAGACGGTCCCTGAAGCTTCTGGTCCAGAATCGCCCTTTCATGCCCATGCCCCTGTCAAACTTGTCAAACTTAAGCTGAGGGTGGGTGTCAGAATTCATGGCGCCTTAACTCCACAACCGTTGCGACATAAGGCACCATGAATTCTGACACCCACCCTTAGGCACTAACTTTAGGCATTCCCAACCCTGCCCTTCAATCAAAAGGCTGGTATAGGCACACCTATTCAGTATGGGCCTTCACCATACCCCTTTGATAGCGAACATGGAACATTTCAACCTTTGACAAGAATCCTCTTTCATGCCCATGCCCAATGGGGGAGCCATGCCATGCATGTATGAAAGATCTCAGGTAGGCAGGCAGCCTTCAGAAAGTAAAGTCCGAATGGTTCGCCAGTGGAATTGGTCATGACCTCAGTTCGTCAGCAACTGTCGCTGACGGATTGCCGTTGCAATGCATACTATGCATCTGAAGTGAAGTGAGTTCGAACAGGGCCTGGATGGTAACGGTGGTGCCTTGTTCTGATGCTGATGCTGATGCTGATGCTGCTCGTCGGTCTCTAGTCTGCCGCCTCTCGAACCCTTGAAGGGGAGGCAGACGTGAGAAATGGGAATGGAGAGGTAGGTAGGAACCTATAGTCTGCAACTTGATGCAACTTGCAATTTGCACCTTGCACCTTGCACATTGCACCTTGCAACTCTTACATCTCACAACATGTAACTCTGCAATCTGCACTCTGCAAGTGCAGGTTGCATCTTGCAACTTACAGCCTGTTGCTTTCACTGAACTTAGAATCCTCCATTACGCTACTACTCGCGCCCACCATCATCAGGATGGGATGTCCACAAACGTAATCGGCATCAAGATCGAGCCATCTCCACGAAGCAAAGGTGCTGGTTTTCAGGCATGTCCATGTTTGACCCCAGTAACATTGACACCCGGATTCAGACGATCATAATCTTGACAACAATGGCGGACAAGAGCAGAAGCAGGACCATACTGCCAATGGTGATGTGACCCTCTCTCTTTACCAATGTCGAGTCCCACTTCGTTGTGGCGAGAATAAGGTATCCCGAGTGGCGCAAGAAAGTCCCCTCGTCATACATCGACCATGCTCAGCAACAGGTCCCAGTGCACATTCGTTGTGCAGGCAGCGAGGAAAAGAAACCTGCGCCTGTGCCTGCGCAGCTGCGCTCTCCACCCGATGCTCCCAGGTCAATGTACTCTTCCAACAGTTCTTCCTCATGAAGGAATCGTACAGTACCGACTGCCCGTCCTGCATAGTCCAACTGGATTACACTGTCCAATGCCAGTTCCTGGTCGGAAGCCATGACGTATTCTGGCATTGCTATCACCACTGGTGCCCTTTGCTTCCAGAAGACGCCTTCTTGATTGCGTCCAGCAACTGGACCTCGTACGTCTCATGTTCACACCTTCCCATCCTCGCACAATCCGCAGACTTCGGCAGACCGTCTTTTCCAATTGATGGGCTTTGCAGAACTTGCCTTCGATTCATATGAGAAAGCAATCTATCCCTGTCAACTTGCGGGCAACACCCGAGAATTGTTCACTCGACTTCACTCAGAGGTATCATCATGGGGCAGTCATGATCTCGGAGTCATGATCTCGGTCAGCCTGCCGTACTCGTCCAGATCTCGGGTAGCCTCTTGACAAGAATCTGCAGGTGCAGGCATGGGCCGGGTCGCAATGGACTTCTTCAGTGAAGATCTTGCCTCAGTCCTTGGAACTGTCCTCAATGGTCGACACCGTTCTCTGTTGCTGATCAGACACGATAGTATCCTCCACTCGAGCCAACCCTCTCTGCAGTCGAGCCCTCCTCCTCAGGTCCACAGGTCTGATCATACTACTAATAGAATCGTCTCATACCCAGGTACACAACCTGATTGACTTGTCTTCGATCCAGCTGCTGACTAGGCATGATCACTGATACATGAGTCTGCAATCCAGATTTCCCTTTTCTACCATTCCCGGTCCAAGCAATAGCAACAATGCCAGCCGAGTACATACCTCAAACCATACACCAGATCACATCCGGGCCACATACCATGCATCGTCATTGTCATTGTCGATAGTACCGTCCCAGGCAAAGGCAGCTTGCATATCCTGTCTCTATCTACTTCTCTGTCATTCTACATTCCTACTGCGGTTGTGCTTAGGGATTCCGTACACAGCGAGCATTTTTTGTGACGATGGATCAACCAGAAGGCAACAATTCACCTCTACCCTACCGGACCTATCCTCTTCTGTCCTCACTTGGCTGGATCAAGTCGAACACTCCTTCCATTGCAAGAGAAACAGGAGAACACGATGGCAACCCTGAAGCCCTCTCTCCAGTGCCGAAGAAACCAAAGCACTCGTCGCCGGAACAAAAAGATGAGAAAGGAAGATCACAAGATTCCTCCTGCTGCAGTGGAGCGATGAGCCGTAGTGTTGGCTAGGATTCCAGCACCTAGTCATCCTCCACGTCGAACTCATATCCGTCATCTGCTAGCAGGCTGACAAGTCCGAAACCTCCAGCAGTATTCAAGCCTCTTAGAAAGTGGACATTGGGCCCTCAAGGGCCTTGGCCGAAGAGAGCTAATCCCAGTTCCCCCGACGCTTCGACCTTGTCCACGATGCCCTCACCCGGTTACACTCATTGTCCTTCACCAAGTCAAGCACAGGCGCAGGCCGATCCGAAAAGGGCCGACTCCAAAGACACCATCTTACGAAATACGCGACCCGGAAAACCTTCGACGCGATCAATTGTACCCGGAAAACTCTGCCTTCCTACATCCTACAGATGCTCTCGTTCGGAGAGGGCAGGGTCAGCTGGAAAATGGCTTCATCATAAGATTGGCTCTCCACCAACTGGCGCTGAGTGCCCATTTACTCGACGGTCTTGCACAGTGGGTCGATACGAACGTCCACCATGAGTCATCCGAGATGTTGAAAGGTAGTTGGCCAACGCTCCCCATGTTGGCAAAAACGGGCTGGAAGTCCACCTCATCGTCGAGTGTGATACACCCTGTGGAAAACGCCCTTGCGTCGGGATCTTGGCCCAATTGCCCGACACCGTTTCAGACGAACGTGTGTTTCTGTTCCTGGTTCACGGTCCTGGTCCTGGATGACAGGTGATCAACCAACCTCTATCCGTCGTCACCACAAGACGGACCGCCGAACTGCTTCAACGATGAGATATGTCACCCCACGACCAGCGAACAACCATGTTTCAGATCAACCCAGAATAACACTGGCAATGAATGGATGCCGAACAACCGAACTTGGATGCCGACGACGGAATCCAGCTGGATGAAGAGTATGTGGTACCAACTCACTTGATCTACCCGAAGCAGAAGACATGGATTCCAACCCTCACCCGAGGTTTCACGACAAAAGAACAACCACTAAAGTACCGTGCATGACAAAAGTACGTTACAAAAGGACAACCACGAAAGTACCGTGCATGAACAAAGTCATGACAACAAAGGGCGACAAGGAGCTGAGGGGGTTCCTCTGATCAACATGCGTCAAAGCAAAGCACTGGCAAAGTTGTTTCCCGAGAACCCAAGGTCATGGTTCTGATTCAACATCGAGCCTCGAAGATCCCATCCAAGCACACACATGTTACAGAAGAGCAACAAAATTCAAACACACGGTAGCCGAAGTGGTCCAGGCGCGTGCATGACCAGTGCTCTCGATACCACCGTGTACAGGACACAGAGCAAATGCAATGGTCAAGTGCATGAAGCTATGGCCGTCCCTACAGACAGCTAGGCAGACGGAACGACCAGCACATCATTAAATGATCAGATCAGATCAGGACCTCTGAGATACCAGCAAGCTTCGGGCAAGAGGACCCGTCAATCCAATGAATTGGTTCTCAACACGCGACGAAATGATCTCCATGAAGACCACATACAATCCCATCATTGCGCCCGGCCAGACGGGAATGTAGTCATCAGTCCGAACACGTCTGAAGCTGCCTTTGGCTTGAGAATGTTGCGTCCTCGTCGCCGTCATCGTCGCCCAAGTACTGAAGTAGGTGCTTGCCTGGGCGATAAGACTCTCTGGAGACAATTCCAATGAGTATCGGACTCGGACAGGCAGCTTCAGATCAGTATGCGGGTATGTCTCATGGACATGATATCGGTCATCGACAACATAAGAGGCAGATATTGGACCCATGTCCATGGCGGCCAAGGAGCCCTACATATGGTATGCACGAAGCGCATACCAGATCTTACAGCTGGTGATGTGACTGAAGCCCACCGTGCAGACAAATGAGGCCCAGCCAACTGCCCAAGCTCACCTACTGCTGCATTTCCTAGACGGCGGGGGTGGCTATGCTACCTCAAGGATGTACTCCAAGCTCTGGAAGGGCCGAGTTTGACATGACTACCAAGGCCTCCCAAGACTGTTCTAAAGTGGTCCGGGTACCTTTTCGACAACCCCTGTGCAGCTATGTGGGGAGGGGCCAAGGAGAAGGAGACGGAGATACGATCGATCACCAGGTCAGGTCAGGTCAGGTCAGGCCCGCACACAGACGGAGTCCCTTCCCCATCCTTGTCCCCCATCCCCGTCCTCGTTCCCATCCGCGGGGGCTGAATCATCTTCTTCCTGTCCTGTCCTGTCCTGTCATATCTGTCTGACATTGCGGACCAGATCAATGACTATGGAGCCAAAACTGTCGGGCCGAATCGAACCCGAACCTAGACTTGCGGAGTCGAGGTTTTCGGCAATGCTATATCAAACTCTGATTTATGGAGTCGAAGCTTTACGATGTCTTCATCGAGGAACTTTGATTTATGGAGTTGAGACTTTTGGATTCAAACTCAAATCCATTATTACTCTCTATCTCCATCGCCATCTACCTCGCCATCTCCATCTCCATCACCATCTCCATTGCCATCTCTATCTCTATTGAATATCCCGATCCTGGATATCCAAGATCGTGAATATTCTGGACCCTGCATGGAATGCATGTTGCAAACGGGCGGGCCCAGCACCAGTCAACTCAAGCAAATTGAGGCAATGAAGTGTCCGGAATATCCACGATCTTGGAGATCAGGATCCAGTCAACTCAAGCAAATTGAGGCACTGCATAGCCCGGAATTGGGACAAGCATCCTGAAGATCCTGATCCTGATCTCCAAGATCGTGAATATTCCGGACACTGCATGGACTTTATGTGCCGGGCCTAGCCGGCACCAGTCAACTCAAGCAATTTGAGGCACTGAATATCCTGGGATTCGGACAAAGAAAAGAATTCGACTTGCCGCTGAGGCGATCGCCCTGCGCAACTGGATCACCAGTGCTATGGGCACTATAATATCCGGGAGGGTACCGGAGGGGGCGGGAGGGACAAAGCCACAGTATATGGCATCGCTCATGCTGTGAAGGACTCAACAACTAGTCTGATAAAGAATGCACATCAGAGCACCCTCCCGCCCCCTCAACCCCAAACCTAAGGCCGCCGGAGCCCACCATCTACATGTGGATCAGATTCATCATCAACATCCGCATCAATATCAATATCAACATCAAAAGCATTTCATCATGACTTATTTCAAGACTTGCAAAGACTACCACCTAATCCGAGAACCTCCATCCATCCTATGCCGGTTGGCTTGGAGAGACCACAGACCACAGGTCACAGATGACGGCAGTGGAAATGAACAGTGTTCACCCAAACCCCTTTCAACAACCACAACGATAACGACAACAACAACGGGACATCCCATCAACAACAACAACAACCAACAAACCAGGACTGCGCATCCCATCCCATCAACAACAACAACCAACAAACCAGGACTGCACATCCCATCCCATTCTCCAACCATCCATGGAGACATCAAGCATTCCTTTCCATTCGAGCTCGATCACCTGTCGCACCATCTAAGCTCGAACGATCTCGGCGACGGCCCAGTGGTGATCTCTGACATAGGCATGATCATTCCGGTGTTCGTTGGAAAGGATGAAGAAGTAGCCCCATCCCTGGTCGGCACGGTAGTGGGGATAGGGATGGACCGTGTTTCGCCTCCCGGCGCGAGTGGTGGCGGTGAGGAAAACCTGCCAGAGGGTCTCCTTGGCCGCGTCCGGGAGAGGGTCGACGTGGCACACGTAGATGGGCTCCTCTCGGTCCAGGTTGGTCACCTTCTTGATGGGGATGCCGGCCGGGACGTGGGTGATGAGAAACTGTTTGATGCGTTCGAGCTCGAGGGCAAGGTGGGTATTCCCCGGCATGGTGGCGGTGGTGGTGGTGGCGGTCTGAGAAAGATTTGGATTGCGGACAGTTCGGTGCTTCGCAGGATATGACATTTGCAATCTGGGAGGATGAGGACGTGGATGATCCGGGGCAAGAGGAGGGAGGAGCGTGGCCTTCTATAGCCAGCTGAGGGATGGACATGTGCATTCAGAACCATGGTCTGACCGGGATCGACGCGCCCAGAGCTGGATGCAAGGTGCGTGCCGCACTGTGCCGCAAGCCACACAGCACATGGCCCACCAATATCATGGCGACAAAGTGTCCGACCGAGTCCACCGGCCATTTAGCTCCAGCGCCAATTTGATCTTTCCCTGGGAAAACGCGGGGGCTGAAGCCGCGGTGAGGTGCGGAGGCGCCGGTGGGATACGGGACCACCAATCAGCCCGCCGACGGTTGGCCATGATTGGCGACCATTGGCGCCTTGCCACCTTCGGCCCCAATCACCATGCATCCAAATTCGCACATGTGAGACGTGATCGTGACTGCGACTGTGATTGTGATGGAAATTATGCATCTCTGCATCCACCTCGCAGGTTCGCAGGTTCACATGCAATTACTGCCAGACCGAGGCCAAAACCGAGACCAAGACCGAGACTGAGAGCGTGAGTGTGATACTAATAATATGTATCCAGGTCAAGGCAGTCAGTCACGTGCTGGGTCAAGTTCAGCTCCTCCCGCGCGCCCAGCCTTGCCCGCAGCCTCAGCCTCAGCCTCGGCGCTTGCGGGTGGGCGGACCTCGGGACTACAGTATTCAGCCTAAAGTCAATGTCAGGCCTATGAGGATGAATGAACCGGTCTTCGGGGACGCAACAACCATGTTCCGCAAAAAGCCACACCACCAGCCGCCACACCCCGTCCAAGGAGCCACACCCCGTCCAGTGTTCTACAGCAAAGAGCCACGCCCTGTCCAGTGTACTATACAGTGGTGCATGTGATCCTTCGGCCCCGGCGCGATCCCGTGACAACAAACGACTTTCACTAGTCCGGAGTACTGTTGCTTCCCGGCCGTGGGTCTGGTCTTACTCACGTGCTCCGGCTCCAGCTCCAGCTCCGCGAGGCTGTCCCATTCTGCCCGTGGAAGGCGACGGCGAAAACGACGGTAATATCGACACTGAAGACCACTGCGACGGCGACGAATATGACCACGGGAACGACGAAGGGAACGGCGACGGCGACGGCGGTGGCGGCGACGACCAAGTGCAACGTCGTATGTCACAGGGCAATCAGGTCTCGGCGTGGCATGCTCATGGTCTGTTGGTGTGATGTTGGTGCGGTGCGGTGCCACGGTGCACAGAGGTTTTGGTTTTGGTGGGGAAAAAAGGTAGAAGAGTTGGTACTACACGGCCCGCCCCTCATTCTTTGCCCCTCTGTCCTCCGCTCCAGCCATCAGCGAGCCCAGCCACAATAATCCATCCTCCGTACTGCAGGCCTGCAGACACAAGTCACGAGTCACGAGTCAAGTCAAGTCAAGGGGTGTAAGCACTAGTAGACTTGGCTTGTCCTGTGGGTTGTGGGTGGTAATGGATGGGAATGGTACGGACTACAGGCGGGGATATGAAACAGGACACAGCACACAGCACACGACCAACTCCTGCTCGACCGCCTCGACTGCCGTATTGTCCCTGACGTCAGCGCTCTACTCCCCCATCCTTTGCCACAGCAACTTGACACTCTGCAACTTACACCCCACAACCTGGCATTCATTCGCTTGGGAATTCCACCCGCTCCAAACCCCAAGGCTCAACTGCAACTGTCAACTGCCTCGGGGTGCTGCAGCTGTCGAATCATCATTCGCTCGCTCGTCTGCTGGTATTGTACCAACCCACCCGAAGTGGGCAGCGACCGACCGGATCCTGAAATCCTTGATGCCAAAGTTGGCACTCTCGGCATATTCAAATCCAACGATTCTCAAGAAGATCACTTAAGTTGCTTGGGCACTCACACTCAACTGGGGCGTCCCGTCACCCGATGCTCATCTCCATACCATGGTCGTTGGCAAGCCAAGATAAGCTTGGTATCAGGCAGCACAGTACAGGACAGTACATGCTTGGACACCTCGGCGATAGATTATCCGGGGTCTGCTATGCTTTGCTATGCTTTGCTATGCTTTGCTATGCTTTGCTTTAAATTGCTTTTCTTTGCAACAAGATCTTCTACACCAACAGCCTCTTACATCAAGAGATGCTGCGGCAAGAACGGCATCAACCTCTTTGACAGTCAACGTACGTTGTAAACCTTCATGCCTCTGAATGACCGACACTTGCAGCCACCGGTGCTACTCTACGGCATACTCTTCCTATGACCACCGCCCACGCCTCTCTCCTGCTGCGCCGAGTCGACAGTTCATGTTCTGGTGGGTTGACTCATCAGCTCATGCATGCCCTATTGTGTTGAGTCGCCAGTTCGTGTTCAGTTCTGTCGAGTCGCCAGTTCAAGTTCGGTCGCATTCAGCTGCTAGTTCGTGTCCTGTTGTGCCGAGACAGCAGTCCGTGTCCTGGTGTGTCGAGACGCCAGTTTGGTCCTGTTGCATTGAGGTGTCGGTTCACATTCGGTTGCGTTGAGTCGTACCATGGCGGGCCGGGGAATCGAACGATCTATTCCGTATCACAGGCCGCGACGCCTTTTCTAGTCGATCAGACCGAAGACCACAGTCGACGGCTTGCCTCTACTGATAGACGGGACATACCACTCCCTCTCGTCAAGATTCACTGACTTTCGATATTCACTGCTGAGATACCCCCCGACCGAGACCTATGAGTCAGGCCTTTTCCCACCTGTTGCTCTCTCTGTTCCCTCTCCTCCGACAGCGCTTGTGCTTGACTTTTCTGTTCTCTCCGTCCAACCATCCAACTATTCGATCGATGCACGATTGGCTCGCGGTTCCCAGCATCTCCCTTCTTCCACATCGAATCTCTGCGCAACACTATTCTCCACCACATCCCGATGCTGCGCAATCGGTCTCTGGAAGTTCGCGATTAGATTGATTCAAGCACTCGGGTTCGTCTCTCCTGCGACGATTTGCAGGAACTGCTCCACACTGGTGACCGTTTGGTTCCGGACTTGCACATAGCAGAGTCTATGATCATACGGTATTGCCTGTCGGCGGGGAGGGATATAAGGAATACCCAGCCGTTCCATTTTAGCAACGTCATGGTCGGCAACGTTCTGGTAGCCGGGATTTCGGCAGAAAGAATGGACCATGGTCTCAAGGCTGTAGACTGTACTCCTGGCATGGGCGAATTCGAATTCGCGGACGGCGTGGCGCGCCGTGAGACAACAGTCACGACGGTTATGTTCGCGGCCCCGATGGAGGGAGTAGAAGTTGATTCCTCCGCCTACCCGGTCTGGCAAGGTGTCCTCAGCCACTCTTCCACATCGGCAACGAACCCCTAATACGCTCCATCTTGCTCTGGTCCGCACGAATCTTCGAGAATAGGCATGAGCGCGCGCGAGGATGGGTGCGGAGCGTGTTGGGCGCCGGCGAGGCGAAGCGGGGGTCGGGTTTGGTCGATGGGTTAGTAACCGTTCTATCCCAACAATCTCCAAATCATCTACCTGCCTCTTCCCCACGACCTGGATACTGCTAGCCCGGCTGCTGCTGACGGTGACCCTGTCGGCAGAATGAGTGGACGGCGAGGCGGGTACATATAGTGGTGACGCCGGAGGAGAGGACTGTGTCGCGCTGGTTAGCGTTGCTGTCCGGGCTTGGGATCAAGTCACAGGCGGATCTGTCTTACCATGATGACTGAGAGTGATTAAACCTATTGCGGAGAAGAACTGAGAAGGCGAGAAGAGGTTGGCGACGATGACTGAAGAGCGCGACCGTTTTGCTCGTGGCGTGCTTGAACCTGGTGGGCCGATAGCTCCCTTACCAAAGTGAGTACGGTAGATGTGAACAGCGGCTTCGTCAAGATCAAATGCCCACTTGGGGACGAGGCCGGCCTGTACTGCGCCGCATGTAGCGCCCCCGGCGCCACAGAACGAATCCCCAAAGGTGTACTTCCGAGAGATATCAAACCCTCCGTCGTTGTTGACCGTGTAGAACCCCGAACTTGTCAGCATCACCGTCGACACTAGAGACCTCCTGCCCTCTTGAACATGAGCCGGATGCGACAATCTCGAGTCGTATAACACTCCGGACGATGAGCTTCTGTACGACTAGCTCACCGGGCTCGATTTAAGCCCAATCTGACGACAAGAGTGGGTGGAATTGGTGGAATTGAAGAAATCCATCGTTATAGACTGCGATATTATGTTGTCATTACCGGAGCTTGATTGCCAATCTGAATACATGCAGCAGATGGGAAACTTGCAGGAAAAGATCCACGAGATCCAGGCCACTGACGGATGGGCTCCCAAGGACGTTGAGTGAGCACGGGCCTTGACCTGTGCGCTGTTGATCAAGTGCGCCGTTGACCTGGTGTTGTACAGAGACTTGGACTTGGGTTGGGTAGTGGGACAAGAGAAGAGAAGGAAAGGAAAGCAAAGTGTCCCGCTGTGAAGTGGCGGTGTCTGGGTGCGGGCGCGGCTGTGGGCGGATTTACAGCTCCGGGCTTGCTAGAGCTGCCTAATCAATAAGACTAGCCAGCCAACCAGCCAGCCAGCCTTAGCGACTGGTTTGCCAAAGGCAGATCTTGGCAGATCTTGGCGGAATACCAGATGTCAAACCGGCCGGCAAGATCAACATTCAACTGCGGTCCATGTGCTTGCGCCATTCAGGCAGCAGACAGCAGACAGCAGACAGCAGACAGCAGACAGCAGACAGCAGACAGCAGACAGCAGACAGCAGACAGCAGACAGCAGACAGCACAAGCCACTGAGTATGAGTCAAGAACAACAAGGCTTCCGAATCCTTTGATTTGGGTGACGAATTGACCAAGAACTGCCATGAGAACAAGCGCAGTCCACTGGTGCGTTCGGGGGAATTCGTGTTCGGGGAAATTTGGGTTCGGGGAATTGGGTGACCCGCCCGACTGCGGTGATTGGTCCGATGTTTGTGTTTCACCTTTGCTTGACATGTTGACATGTTGCATCTGGTCAATGCACTTTTAGCTTTTGCATGTTGCTTTTCCATGTTGCACAGATGCAATTTTCAACTTTGGCATGTTGCAATTGTACTTTTGTACTTGGCATGTTTCATGTTGCATGTTGCATGTTGTCCAAAGTAAGACTCCGGAACATGTTCCATCATGGCGTCGGTGTATTCTCCGCCGTGCACGAGATTGTATTTGACCTCCATGTTGAGCGAATATCTGATCAAGTGATTGACAAATTGAACGGACCGGATCAACCTTGACGGTCTTGAATTTACGAGCAGAAACATGGTCATAAGTCCCGCAGCCGGGCGAGATATCCTCGTGCACCATCGCATCCGCTCGTGGATGCCATCGCCATCCAGCACACCTGCGCCTAAAAGAGGACTTGTCCGACAAGTACGCTCTTGTTGACCGTCTCTAATTGCCATTGATATCCGCCGCCGCCAGGGGACCATCGACTGCTGCTAAGAAATGCACTGCTTCTTGTCGGCTGCGATTTCTTCCCAGTCCCATGTCTTCGGCGGCCTGGTTGAACCGGTCTGCAGCTACTGGAGGAGCAGCCACCGACGGCTAAGTCATAGATCGCCAATGTCGGAGCCGTGGGTGCTGTCACCGGCCCCACGAGTGCGAGTTGGCGGTAGGTCTTGCTCTGGATGACAGCCAGAGCGCACATGCTTTTGACCGCATACAACCATCTGCCTGGTCGGTCCGTCTACCTTTGGGCTCTTGAGACTGGGAACTGGTCCGGCGTCGTTGTCGGTGCTGTTTTGTCACTGTCGGTGTCGTCGTGTTGCTGTCGCTGCATCACCATCACCATCAACATCACCGTCCGCCTACGTGATTCTCATATCTACCGTCTCGCCCAACCTTAAACCTGACGGCCGTCGAGATCGAGGATCTGACTCATTCTGCTCTGCTCTGATCTGCTTGACTTTGACGTTGACTGTGACTGTGTTTCGTTTCGTTCCGCCGGCAATTGTCGCTGTATCTGTCCAGGTCAGTCATGTCAGGTCAGGCAGTCAGACGGGTCCGCCGTTCGTGTTCGTGACTGTTGCTGCAAGATAATCCGATCGACAGCAATCGCCAATCTTGCCAGCGGTGTTGGTTAAGAGAGAGGCTAGGACGACGGCCTGCAAGCATACTTGAGTAACTAGGTCAATGCCATCTGCTACACTCGAGGAGGTCACTGCTGTCTGCTGTGTGCTCCGGTAGGTCAGATTTGTTGGGCAACCGAAACTGGACATGTACCGTGCTCGCGACCTTTGGTATGTTGTACGCACCGCAGGCAGGACAGGACAGGACAGAATTGTCAGAATAAATAGCGAACGCTATAACCTGGGATCACAGAAAAGTGGTATCGGAATCCTTTTTTATTTTGACAAGGATACCGTATTGCATAAAAAAGGGAGGCGCCGAGACAGACTGCCTGGATGGATAGTTTCGTGGATGGAGGTTGTTGTTAGAGATTAGGAGCGGGAGTATGCGTCCAATTACGTCGCATTACAGAGGGCTGATAGAATGATTGTGCCATCTGCAATCTGCCATCTACCATCTCTGATCTGACCTCTGACCTTGCACGTTCTGCCATAAAAGTATTCGAGTATGTACAGCAGTGCCTGTGCCTCAGGTCAGGCTCGGAACAATAGTGACTGCCGCGGAGGAAAGCCTTTAGCCCTTTGAGAAACGGGCCATTATCCTCCTTCCAGATGTAGACCATGTCCACTCCATGAGGATTAGCCCGACCTTCTACCACGATGGCATTGGGAATCCTGAGGTAGGCGGTCTGACAATGAATGGATATAATAGAACTACTCTTGCTGTTATGATTAGATAGCATAGATAGGATAGGCGGTTCAGTCACTACCATCTAGCTGCCCTAGACGGCCCCTTTTCGACCATGTATGTTCAGCGTCATGACTGCGGCATTGGCGTTGGCGTTGGCGTTGGCGTGGATCTCAGCATCCCGTCTCGCTGGAGAAGAACACAGCTGTTCCTGCTGCTCGGCCGAGGAAGTGGAGATGTGAGGCCCCATCCATCTCCGTTCCGGCCGTGTTTGGTAATCGTTTAGCGAGGGCAGAAGAGAAGGGAAATGTCCATCAACGGTTCCGACTGTTCGATGAGAAGAGCAGCGGAATAGCCATCTGTCCGTTCCGCTTTGGGTGCGGAAGAGAAGAGAAATAGTGCGTTGAAGGCTGGCCACATGCCACATGCCACATGCAGGAATCTGGTCGATCAGTTTCGGGACATCATCTTCTGCCTAAGTGAACCCGGCCCTAAGCCTGAGCCTGAACCCTAACCTGCCCCTAAACGTAAACCTGAACCTGAGCACTCATGGCTGTGAAGCTTCGTGACGGACCGGGACGGATGGGGTCGGGATATGTTCGTTCGGGTTGTGGCTCGCTGCGAGTCGAGTCAGACGCCAGAGGTATTCGCATTCGGCATGTCCGCACTCAACGTGTAGCGGAGGTTGACGTTCCGAGTCGAGGGATCGCCGCCGCCGGTGATGTCAGGGTGCCATGGGCAAGTCAACCTCCTCGTGTCGTGTCAGCTTTTGTTGTGTCAGGTCTTGCCGTGTCTCGCATCGGGTTCTATCGTGTCGGGTCTTGTCGTGTCGAATTGTCGAGTCAAGTTCTGTAGTGTCGTGGTGTCAAGCCTGTCAAGTCTTGTCTTGTTCCTGTCATGTCGTATCGGGAGCTATCGTGTCAGGTCTCCTTCTCGACTCGGGTCTTGTCGTGTCAGTCATGTCAGACCACTGTTGTCCTGTCATGTCGTGTCCTACCGTATCGGGTCCTGCCGTGTCAGCTCCTGTCGTGTCGTGTTATCGTATCGTGTCAGGGTCTGTCAGATCGTCGTGTCAGGACAGTCAATCCTGTCTTGTAGAATCCTGCCATGTCGTGTCGGGTCCTATCGTGTCAGTATCCTTGTCGATTCGGGTCTTGTCGTGTTGGACAGAACTGGTGTCGAATCCTATCGTGTTGTCTCCTGTCGTGTCAGTCCAGTCACGTCGGGCCACTGTTTTCCTGTCGTGTCGAATCCCACCGTGTCGGGTCTTGTCGTGTCGGATCCTACCGTGTCCCTATCCTGTCATGTCAGGCCATGTCGGGTCACGTCGTGTAGTCTTATCGTGTCGGATTATTTCCGTCGTGTCCTGTCGTGTCAGGCCAGTCTTGTCCCTCGTGTCGTGTCTTGCCGGGTCGGCTCGGGTCGGGACGGACAGCAATACACATCTTTGTTAGAGCCAGCACACTACCGTTCTGGGTGCGGAACCAACATGAACGCTGCTGCCGTCTCGATGCAACCCCGAGTCGAGTCCTTGCCGTAGCGATTGATGAGGTCAATGACTGTAAACTCGGCCCATGCGTTGTTTGAAAGAACTTGCAACGCAGGGACGGAATGGAATGGAACGGAACGGAATGGAAAAGCAGGAGTCTCTCGGGTTGGGCTGAGACTCGTCGTTTTCGTGATGCAGTGTAAGAACAAGGATCCTGGCCGGCATGAGGTTGTGTGCAACCGACAGTTGTGGTGGTTCGGGTTCGCTTGGGTTGAATCGGGTTGATTCTTTTCTTTTCGTGTATACGCACGTCGTCAAGGTCAAGCAAGCTCGGGATCAAGGTCAAGACCATGCTGCAGAGGATCCGGACCGAGAACAGCAACAGGACAGAGACTGACTCTGTTCGAACGCGAAGACATGGTTGTGGGTTGTGGGCGGTGCAGGATACGGATGCAGATGCGGATGATGATTCTCCGAGAGGTACGATAGCATACGATACGAGCGGCAGTGACAGGCACGAATACAATAATCCATCATGGAAACATGTATGGCTCACATGTCAGGGAAAGGCTTCTTGACATGTTGTAGAGCACGGGTTGCAGAGTACAAAGATGTCAAGCGTGCTGTGTCAAGAGTAGAGTTGCAGCAACATGAAGGGTGCGAAAGTTGACTGCAGAGTGCAGAGTGCAGAGTGATGGGTGCACTGCAAGGTGCAAGGTGCAAGGTGCACTACAAAGTATACGGCAGGGATGGAGTCTTGGCGGAAATTTACGGTATCAGGAAACAAACACCTGATAAATTTCCTAGAGGGTTTTTTCAATACCCCAACTCACGTGATTTAGCGCCTTTTCAGGGCGCTATCCGGCGCTAAATACGCTAAAATAGCGCTAAGTCACATGACCTCATACAAAAAGTAGGCTACTAACGCGCTAATGCAGGGCTAAAACACACCTTAATACTCTTAAATTACTCTCAAACCCCTGCCAGTAGCCAATCAACGTTCGTACTAGCGCCCACCTTTTACAGGAAGCGCCACCAAGTATTACTTAGCATGCGTGTACGGTGGCACTCAACTACCACTTATCGACCAATTATATGATTATAAAACGCACAACGTGTAAGGACGTAGCACGTATAGAGAGGTCGACGAGGTTGGCAGGTTGGCGAGGTTGGCGAGGTTGAGAGTGTTATGTTGGTCATATTACGAGAGCGAAGAGTTTTGGGAGAACCAATGAAAAGCGGATGAATCTATTAAAATCATACTAAAATTTGCTAGTAAAAACCTAGAGTAGGCCCTTGAAATATTGCGGAAATAAATAAAATTTCAGGTTGAAACTTACTGTCAGTAAATTTCGGAAATCTATAGAAATTTAAAACTCTATCCCTGATATACGGAGTATCGTGTGGCATGTGTGTGTTATATGGCGTAGGTGTGGCGTGTGTAGTGTAGAGGCTGTGGCTGGTGTTAGGAGAGTACTAGTTTCTACGATCACTATAACGCGAATATAGTATAGGTATCCGTAGACTCGGAGGAATATAGTATAATTCTATATAGCTACTCCCTAACAGCACTAACTCGATTCGATCGATTGCTATAGGGCCGCTATAGGCCGTAACGGTCGATCCGCTAAACTATAGATCGAATCGTACCGAGGTATCACTCTCGATAATACCTAATATCTAATATCTCTAGATATTAATAGTAGAGGATAGTAAAGTAGGATAGTTTAAAGTTAAGCGAGTAAATCTAACGATACGTAATATAGAGCTAAAGGTTAATATCTAATACTTAGCTTCACGTAGAGTTAGGTTTCGCTATTATATTAAGTTAAAGAGGCCGTATCGGGGAATCTAACTTCTAGATTAGGAAGTCCTTACTTTTAATATACTAGCGCGACTACTTAGATTTCTATTATATCTAGGTCGTCTCGATCGCCCTTCGATTAGTTATAATAGCAATTTCTATCTATAGTAGGACTTAATAGCTAGATCGAGAACTCCTTATATTTAATATAGCGCGATCTTTTTATTTCTATTAACGTGGATGATAAGCGAGCTGGCCAGATAAGCGAGCT
>NW_006912908.1:338100-340147 GCF_000585565.1 Capronia epimyces CBS 606.96
CTACGACCTGAATACGACTACGAGACTCTAGATGCTGTCCCTCCTCAAGCGTCATGCTCCCTCCAGCGCGTAGTTGCTTCTTTTTCGCGCGGCGACGGCGGCTAAGTAGTGCATTGTTCTCGCGTAGTGACTTAACCTCGGACTTCAATAACGCGATCTGATGCATAATTCCCGTCGCAGCCTTCGTGAACTGGTCAATAGCCTCAAGAATCGGTGTCGGTGAGCTTCCTTGATGACCGGAGACTCGATTCTTGATGAAGGTGGACTGCGAGGTAGCCTTAGTTAGGTTATAAGGCGTCTTTAACACCTATACTTAGGTCGCCGCAATACTGGGTGCATCGGGTGTAGGTGTCCGTAGCTTCACATCCAGACGAGTAATTACACTTTCCGGGTTGTAAGGAACGAGCCCGGCCCTCTAAATCCTCCCTAGACGTTTTGAACCGTCATCGTCTGCTGAAAAGCGGCCAAAAACGCGGGAAAGAAGTCCTCCTTCGAAATGTGGGTGGTACCGGCCCGGACTCTCTTCTCAATTTAACCACCGTACGCCCGTTTTAACGGGCTAAAACACCTAACTTCGAGAGGCTAGAGGATATAAGATGAATAAGGCGGTATATAGAGGGTAATAATATCGTGCTCCTTATAATAGAGCTTAAAATCGGTCGAGTAGTAGCTTTCGTGCCCGTCGAGCACTAAGAGACGATATTTACCCGTCGTTCGCGGTTTTGTGTGCTGATCAAAGTGCCGGATCTATTCCAGACCTCTCTCGTTCGTGGTCCAGCCGTTAGGAGACGTAGCGATAACCTAGTCAGGTGGGAGAGAGCTGTTTTAGTACCAGGTGGAGAGATGGTATTTACCCGAAACAATAATAAACGGCGGAACCGTCCAGCCCAGCGCGTTGACGCCCTGAATCACTGTCACCCATTCTCGATTGCCAGGCTGGACCAACTTCGCGCCCGAGCGCCTTTCGGCACTCGTCACGACCATGCCTGTCGAGATCATACCTATTAGAAACCCGGTCTCATCAAAATTGTAGATATCCGCGTCCACCACGCCATATTTTACGACCATATTCTTTACGAGCGCGAACCACGCGCGAATCACGTCGGGATCTTCACATTGGGCCCTCTGATAGTCATACCGACGAAAGAAACGTGTCCAGAGCTCTGGTCGTCGCTTAACAAAGTTGGACGCCCATCGCTTTCCGACGGGCGGCGCGTCGCGCTCCGCCAGTAGTCGGTTAGCCATATCTTCCACACCACCGAGCTGGAGAGGGTGCGATCACGCATCGAGGTCGAGAGTATACTGAACAATCGTGTCCTCTTCGAGGGAGCTCAGGTTTCGTGAGTTGGGTATACTATCGTATCGAGATTGGGTACCCTTGAGTTGCGTACCCAGGGTAGAACGAGGGACCGAGTAGAGTTTAGCTGCCTCTCGAATACTTAGTTTTGGGTTTTTCTTGATAGCTTGTTGGGCAAGGATCAACTGACATTCATTTGAAGACATATTTAGCTTTAGTGGTAGAGTAATATCTATTCAAAGTTGATGGTCGTGATTTTGAGGGAAAGTGGCCAGCTCGCTTATCTGGCCAGCTCGCTTATCATCCACGTTAGTCTATAACTTAACTATAGAGTATTAAGTATATTTATTATAATCGTAATTATATTATTATCTAATCTATCTCTAGCTTATCTATAATACTATTAGTTTCGTAAAATTAATAATAATAATAATCATAGTATTATGAATTATTTTAGAGTTAGTAAAGTCTATCGTAATTATAGCTAAATTTCGTTATAAATTATTATTTACTTTATAACTAATTAACTAATTACTACAGCTAACGTGCATGATAAGCGAGTGAAACAGACAAGCGAGTGAAACACCTCAACCCGACCACCTCGACATTTTTGACCTACACGCAACCACAACGCATAGAAATGTTTGTAACTACTTAAATTCCTCTTCTTCAGACGAAGTAATCACTACTTGACAGGTTCTAGAGTTGTGTCCGACGTTGCCGCAGACACCACACCGTCGCGCGCGCGTT
>NW_006912908.1:346712-347477 GCF_000585565.1 Capronia epimyces CBS 606.96
TGGAAATTTGGTGAGGTGTTTCACTCGCTTGTCTGTTTCACTCGCTTATCATGCACGTTAGTTAAAGCGATCTTAATTATAATTATTAATTTATTTAAAGTAACTATTTACTCGCTATACTATTTATAAATTTATTTATAGCTTTTTAATTCTACTATATAGAATTAATTAAAATTAGATATTATAATTATAATTATACTAATTATCTATTAATAGTAGTCGACTTATATAGAGTTATAATATTATATTATTTTACTAAGTAAACTATATCTCTCTAAATATAAAGCCCTAGTACTACTACTTATACTCTATATACGCTAAGAACTAAAGTCCCAACTTACTAAGTAATATAGCTCTAATCCGCTAAGTACTAAAACCCAAGTTCTATATATATATGTATATATAAAGTAGATCTTTAAAATAGTTATTAGACTAAAGAATAGATTTCGAATTAGTATATAAAGTAGAATCTTATAGTGTATTAAGAGATATAATTAAACTATTTATACTAAAATTCTATCGATATCTACTACTACTCTTTATTATCTATCTAGCTAGATAAAAACTAGAATAAGATAATAAATATAATAGTATAAGTATAGAATTAATACGACGCGGACTATAGATAAAGTTTTTTTAGCGAATCTATTCTTTTATAAAGACTTCTTTATGTGGCGGCAATTCTCAGGGGGAGAGGAATAAGAGGAAGGACCCCAGAGTACATCGGTCCGATCCAAGAGATGTCCCTCTGGACGTCAGCAATCA